>NC_045439.1:103234319-103312041 GCF_002776525.5 Piliocolobus tephrosceles | reverse complement strand
GGAAACCACTGGTCTGATTTTCCCAACACAGTTAACTTTGTGGTTGACCTCGGGACGAATCGCCACTCACTCTCCACTCCTGCCTTTAAATCAAGCCCATCTACACAGAAAACAAGGTACTATAGTTCAATCCAGAGATACTCTATTAGACTTTTTCACCGAACTTTCCCCTCCCACCAGTAATGTGTGAGAGGTGTGGTTGCTCTCCATCTTCACCAGGACTTGATATTATCATTAAAAAAAATTGTTTTAGCCATCCTATTAGGTGTGTAATGGTTTTATTTTACATTTTCCTAATAACTAATGAGGCTGAGGATATTTTCTATGCTTAATTGCCATCTATATATGTTCTTTGGTGAGCTGCCTGTACAAATCTGTTACCCGTGTTTTTAGTTAGGTTGTTTGTTACTGAGTTTTGAGGGTTCTTTATATATCCTGAATTTAAGTTATTTGTCAAATATATCCTTTGCAAATACGTTATCCTAGTCTGTGGCTTGTCTTTTCATTTCCTTAGCAGTGTCATTTACAGAGCAAGTGGCTTTAATTTTGATGAACTCTGATTCATCAATTTTTCTTTTATGGATTATGCTTTTGATATTGTTGTATCTAAGAAATTTTTGCCTAACTCAACATTACAAAGATTTTCTCTCTTAAGCTTTCTTCCAATAGTTTTATTGTTTTAGGTTTGACATTTAGGTCTATGATGCATTTTAATTTTTGTACAAGGTACAAAATTAGGTACCTAGGGGATGGATCAAGGGTCAAGATTTTTTGTTACTTTTGCATATGGATATCCCATTATCCCAGCACAATTTGTTGAAAAGACCATCCTTTCTTCATTGATTTACCATTACATCTTTGTCAATTGACCACACTTGCGTGGGTCTCTGGCTAGGCTTTCTTCTCATTCCATTCACCCATACCACTCTGTCTCGATTTGTATAGGAAACGCCTATAGATGCCACTCCAAAATAAGCCACTTTGGCATGAGGACTGTTCTGAGCTGAAGGCAACTGAGAAAGAGCAGATACAAGAAAAACTCTCTGCCCTCCCCTAAAATGTGCCTAAAACCCTAAAAGCAGGACGTAAGTTTATGAGGTATCTCTCCTTCCCTCTCTAGCAAGAAAGATAAAGATTATTGAAGATAACTTTAAATCCTTATCAGTCTGAAGATGGCACCAGGGGAATCTACATAACAAACTCCCATTTGTTTGCCTTATGAGATAAATATTGTTAACCTCATTTTTCAAGTGAAGAAACTAAGACTCAAAGAATTTAAGAAATTTGTCTAAAATAACACAGCTTATCCTTCCCAGACATTGAATCTAAATCCATTATTTCTTATCTCCAAAGTCCAGGTTCTTCCTACTGCCCTAGACTGCCTGTGGTCCAGGCCATTTTTAGCAGGTATCAGTCTTGCCTATGGATGAGAGACTTCTGGGGAAGCTGCTAAAAATTCAGGCTACTAGAGTTCCCCCCAGACCAACTAAATCTGAATCTCTGGGACTGGTACCTAGGCCTGGGTATTTTTCAAAAGCTCCCCATTTGATGCTGAGCAATGGTCGGGGTTGAGAACACTGCACTTACCGCTTTCCAAAAGAAGGGTCCTCCTTTCCTCACAGCACAATGATCCGAGATGCCTGTTCCTTGGATTTGGAAGCAATGAGCAATGAATGCTTTGCAGGAGGCAACCGCTCCATCTGCTTTAGGCCTGGGAGGCTCAGGGCTATAAAAGGCAAAGCTTTCTCCTTCATTTATTAAATGCTAGTAAATCCAAGGAGTGTGTCATGGTATTTTAGCATCAACTTATCACACATGTTTGTGCTGGCTTATGGTTGCAAGCCTGATGAAAAACAGGTGTGACTCCTCAAAGCTGCTGTTAAGGACTTAATGGGTTACAAAAGGATGCTAATAAAAATGTTTGATGAGAGGAATGTTGCCATTTCAGAGGATATGGTGGGACTCTCATTTCTTAGAGGGATTTGGCCTTCGGGGGAATATTTCAAAGCAGAAAGCAAAGTTCCTTGCATCACCGTGGGAGGCAATAGCCTCCTGGAGATGTGCTGCCTGGAGGAGTCCAGTGCCTGAGACAGGGAACCTGCTCACTAAAAAGGCAGATTTAGGTCCCAGCCTCAGTTATTGGCAGGACAAAATGATCGCATTTTTAGGCTAGATCTTACTAAAGCTTCAGGATGTCCTTAGAAGTTGTCCTACCCCAGATGCGACATCTAATCTGGGTAATATTTCTTTGCGTGAAATGTCCCTATAACATGAACCATATTGTTGCTGTAATTATTTTAAGCTTAATGTTTCCCTTTATGAAGTTAAAATCCACATCTTGAAAATTTAGAAGATGCAGAACAGTAGTCCAACATAAAGCTAATGAAAGTTTTGCATGACTAGTACCACGTTAGAACTTGACATTACATCACCTTATTTAATCCTTGCAAGCACTCTCACGGGGAGAAGGCTTATTTGTTTTCAGATGAAGACACTGAGGCTTAATGACATGCAATGGTTTGCTCAGAGCTCCCAGGGAAGCAGGTGACCTGACTCCAAAGCTCATTGTCATCCCATCACACCTCCCAGCCTGAGTACCTTTTGGAATATTTCCTTATATCCTTTCTTTTGTTAAGCATTTTTATTTTTGATGTGATGTTCGGATTCCAGTTTTTTCTTTTCGAGATGGGGGTCTATGTTGCTCAGGCTAGTCTTGAACTCCTGGGCTACAGGAATCCGCCTGCCTCAGCCTCCCGAGAAGCTGGGATTACAGGCATAAACCACTCCACCCAGCTTCTGGATTCCGTATTTTCGAGCACATCAAAAATCCAGTTTTGCTTCCAGCTTTTTTTTTTTTTTAGTAACTTGTAAAAGTTGTCAGAATCAAAGTGGAGTCACTTGTATTAAAAATCCTGACAAATACAACCAGGAAGGCCATGAAGAAGGGTTCTCATGCACAAATGCCTGATAACAAGAACTATCACAAAAGACTGCAAAAATCACAGCCTCGCTCAAAGACCATCACAACCTTACACAAAAACACTTCCGGGAGGACAACTGCCCAGCAACTGCCTGTCCAACCTGGGAATGACACCACCTTTGTTATTGGTCTTTGTAGGCAAGGATAATTATCTCAAAACAATTATGTCATCCTCCTCATTTTTCCTTTAAAAACCTTTGTCTTCCTTTACCTCTGTGAATGTCACACAGTTTACTATGGGAAGCATATTCCATTGCAATACCTGTTCCCGAATTTCCTCTCAGTGTCTGTTATTTAGGCTGACAAACTTGTTAACAGAAGTCGTTTTCCATTTAGTTTTTAGCCTTTGAGCATTCACTTGCCAGACGACGCATGCTCTGAACACCAGGCTTTCAGGGGAGTTCCTCCCAGGTAAAGAGTTTGTCTTGGCAAACTTGTCTGTTGATGAAACTTGGTTCAAAGAGCAAATCACTCTCGTGAAAGGGAGTCTGGTACTGGGGTAGCAGAAGTTGGGATGGCAGAGTCAAGAGAAGTCAAGATCTCTCCTTTCCCACCACACAGACAGATAAAAGCCTATATATATATATATATATATTTTTTTTTTTTTTTTTTTTTTTGAGACGGAGTCTCGCTCTGTCACCCAGGCTGGAGTGCAGTGGCCGGATCTCAGCTCACTGCAAGCTCCGCCTCCCAGGTTTATGCCCTTCTCCTGTCTCAGCCTCCTGAGTAACTGGGACTACAGGCGCCCACCACCTCGCCCGGCTAGTTTTTTGTATTTTTAGTAGAGACGGGGTTTCACCGTGTTAGCTAGGATGGTCTCGATCTCCTGACCTCGTGATCCGCCCGTCTCGGCCTCCCAAAGTGCTGGGATTACAGGCTTGAGCCACCGCACCCAGCCCTATATTTTATATATATATATATATATATATACACACACACACACACACACGTTTATATATATACACATATATATACATATATACGTATACCTACACATATATACGTGTGTGTGTGTATATATATAGATATATATATATATTTTTTGAGACAGAGTCTCACTCTGTCGCCCAGCCTGGAGTGCAGTGGCGCAATCTCGACTCACTGCAACCTTCACTTCCTGGATTCAAGAGTTTCTCCTGCCTCATCCTCCCTGGTAGCTGGGATTACAGGCCTGAGCCATCATGCCAGGTTAATTTTTGTATTTTTAGTAAAGACAGGGTTTCACCATGTCGGCCAGGCTGGTCTTGAACTCCTGACCTCAGGTGATCTGCCCACCTCGGCCTCCCAAAGTGCTGGGATTACAGGTGTCAGCCACTACGCCCAGCCACAAGCCAAAGTATTTTTTTAGCAAACCTCCATCCTGATTGCTCATAGGAAGGGAAGCTTTTAAGAAACAGATCTTTTCTTGAGACAGGATGACATAGGAAATAAAAAGAACGCTCTTTCCACAGTGATGTGTAAACCCAGGGGCAGCTGGGGGTCTGCACTGGGTTGCTGGAAGGAATGCCTCCACCCTTCCTCCACCCTGTGGACTGAGCAGGCCAAGCCTGTGGGAAGCAGAGCAAACAAGACAGATGGAGACGGGGCTGTGAGAGACAACGGCAGGGCTGCAGGGGGCCAGGCAGACTTGGGGTTCTGGCCGCAAGGGCAAGAGCAGAGACCATGTTTGTCTTCGAACTCTACACAGCTATGAAAATTCAGGACATTTCCTGAGCCCACATAGTAGAGGCTGGCTAATCTCTTTCATAACCTCTGTTTCAGGTTAAAGGGACAAAACCCACTTTCACATCTTTCTGGCTAAGGTCTTGCCTTGGCTTTCTTTGCTTCACAATAGAGTCATTGACCCACGCTGGAGTCTGTGAGTGGGACCACAAACAGGAACATTCACACGACAGAACAAACATTTCTCCATGCAAACTAGGATCCCCACGCTTTCCACTGAAGGGCTTGCTGATGAGTGACCAGCACTTCGGGGGTGATTAGCCCCAATCCTCCACCAAATGACTGTGTTTGCTTCCTTTCATATTTTGACCCCGTGCTTTTTGGCTAAAGTATAAAAGAAGAGAAATCCGAAATGTGTTCTTGAACGTTCAAAGCTCCAATTCCTGCAGAAGAGAATTTAAAACAAACCCCCCTTCGACTCTCGGCAGGAGTGGACAGCAATATCTCTGCTTAGAAATCTGCAGGTGAAGGACGGGCCGAGCCAGAGGAAATCTGTTTCTCATTAGAATTCTTGCCGGAGCATTTTGAGGCGCATCTGGAAAAGAAATGAGGAGAAGGACTGCCAGTGAGGTTTGTTTAATAAGCACCTTTCTCCCCTCACACGTCTGCTGGCTTTCCCGTCCGCAGGCCACCTGGGACCAGGTTTTCCAGTCCCTCTGCAGCCCCCCTGCATGTGTCTGTATATAATCTGGGTATATGGCGTATAAAGTGGAGAATCCAAATAAGGAAAACCCATTTCACTGTCATTTTTCTAAATGTCAAATGAAATTCTCCCTCAGACACTCTCCCTTTCACAGATGCGGTGGATATGAAGGGAAGAGTCCGTGATAAGGATCCCTTTGATTAACTTGTGCAGAACGACAGTCTTCAAGGTGACATCTTAACCACGGCTTTTATCTGAGCATCACATTTGCTTGAAGTAACAGATCTTCATTTTGCAGATGGGGAAAACCAATAACAACAACAACGAAAATACAAAACCAAACCAAAGCTGAGGCCCAGAGAGCAGAGGTAACTCACACAGTTTCACAGTCACTGGGAGTCAGAACTGAGATGAGGAATCTGATTCCTGTCTCCCACAGTGTGCTGTAGATCAGAGCACCCCCCAGACCCCACCACGTTCTCTTTCCTGGATATGCCAGGTCCTAGTGTAAATGCTGCTTCAGCCCAGAAACCCTCCCCAACCCAAACCCACCCTCAAGTCAGGCCTCCCCGTTGGCGCTCTATGTACGTTTTCTTTGTGGCACTTATCTGATTTTCATCAGAGCTTTGTATGATTATTTGCTTAAATCTCCCTCTGCAGCAAGACTATAAGCCCCCCGAGACAGAAACTGCATCCTGTCTTGTTCATCATTGTATCTACAGCACCCTGCACAGTGTCTAGTCCATGACGGACCCACAAATATATTGTGAAATAAATGAACAAATGTTTGAAAAATGGCCCAACACAGTAGTGAAGGCTGAACATAGACCAGCTTCCTTACTTCCTTGGTGAGTTAGCCAGTAAGGGATTTCCCAAGGAAATTTCTAGATATTCTGTTGTTTCTCATTGATATTATATAAAAACCTTTTGCTAAACACTGAGAAACTCCCTAAGGAGTGTGAGAGACTGAAAGACTATGAATTGTGCAGGATTTCTGCTTTTTGCTGGCCTAGGAGCATAAGGGATGGATAGACCAGGAGCGTCAGCAGAAGTTAGTCTATGTCCTGTGGGTGACGTCCCGCTCCCTGTCCCAGCTGTGTGTTCTAGGGGATAGTCACTGCTTCCTGGGTGAGTGCATGAGGGCAGGATTCAGTCTGAGTAATGGGCTAGTTCTTCCTGGCCTTGCCCCCAGTCCTGTAGCCTGGGAGAGCACCAATCAAAAGGTGGTTGTGGCACACATCATCCGGTTCATATGGGGAAACTGAGGCAAGTGGGGAAGACTGTTCTTGTAGTGGCAGAGCTGGAACCAGTATTCAGGGCTCCTGCCTCTTTGTCTGCTCTTCTCCCCAGCACTGTTCAATCAATCAGCACTTGCCATGCGCTCGGTGCTGTCTATACTATTAGGTTGGTGCAAACATAACTGCAGTTTTCACTATTACTTTTAATGGCAAAACCCACAATTGCTCACCCACCTAATAGGTTCTGAAATGGATGCAAAAAGTCTTGAAAATTAAGCACACGAAAGTTAAATACACAACATGAGCATAGAGCATGGTCCCACCTTCCAGGAACTTAGTTTTGGTGGAGAGTAAAACTAAATTATTGAAACAATGATCAACGAAAGATTGCAAGTCTAGATCATTACATGCTATGTTGTGTGCAGGACAGACTCTAAGCACTGAGAATTCTAAGAGGTCATTTGACAACTGTGCACAACTCTATCTTGAGTGCGCCTGTGACAGTGAAAAATTTCCGCACAGCAGGAAGTCCTGGAGGTTGCAGTGCAGCAGCAAAGAGCACACCGTCTTGGGAGTTAGACCTCCAGGCTCTGCTGCTTCCTGCTCTGTGACCATGGGCAGGTCACTGAGCCTCCCTCAGACTTGATCTTCTCTTCTGTAAAATGAGATGAGAAGATAGTAGCGATACTTCCTTCATAGGGTTGTTGTGAGAATTACATTCATGTAACATTTTCAACTACTATAAGGTGACTTGCAGCACATAGTAGTAATTATCATGAATAAAACTAAAGCTATATGAAGATAAAATGGGTTATCTTCAGGAGACTGAGCCCCCAGTCATCAATGGTATTTCAACTCTGGCTAGAAATTATAGAAGATATTCAATTTTAGAAGGGAGTAGCTCCTAGAACCAGACGATATTTAAGGTCTTTCCCAATACTGATCACAAGATGAATTGTGAGGACATTAGCTGGCCCTTGAGAATGCTACATGTTGGCCGAGTGGGAAGTGGGGAAGGGCGTTTCCTAGAAGATGGGAACTGCGTGAGCAGAGGCTTGGAGGAGGCACAGAGCTTGAAGCTATTGTACTCACATATCCAGAACTTCATCCCACTTGTGTTTTCTGAACATGTTGTAGAGGGACTCTTTACAGCTTGCAGAGGTCCAATCAGGCCAACTGCAGTAACTCTGAGGTCTTCCACTTGTGTGTTTCAGAATTTCGTGAACGATTGAGGGCAGGGGAGTTTGTGAACTCAGCATTAATACGAAGGTGTTCTAACCACATTAGTTCACTCCTGCTCATCAGGGTGGTTTTCTAATGGGACTGATTTCCTTATGTTCAGCTTCTGAACTCAACTGAAACAACCTTCCTCTACCCAAAACAAACAAACCAATGAGGTCATTTTACTACCCGGCCGAGTCTCTGCACAAACCTTCACATGGGGCAGCATTATTGGAGATGGAGCAGGTGAAGGAAAAACAATTCACCAGGAAGAGCTTGCTTTGATATTCAGATGAGTTTATAAGGTAAATTTTTTTTTTTTTTTTTTTTTTTTTTTTGGTGGAGTCTCACTCTATCATCAGGCTGGAGTACAGTGGTGCAATCTCAGCTCACTGCAACCTCCACCTCCTGGTTTCAAGAGATTCTCCTGCCTCAGCCTCCCAAGTAGCTGGGATTACAGGTGTGTGCCACCATGCCCAGCTAATTTTTGTATTTTTGGTAGAGACGGGATTTCACCATGTTGGCCAATATGGTGTCTATCTCTTGACTTCGTAATCTGCCTGTCTTGGCCTCCCAAAGTGCTGGAATTACAGGCATGAGCCACTGCACTTGGCCTATAAGGTAATTTTTCAAGTAGAAATCATAAAAGAAAACTCTGTGGTCACTTTCATGTACCCTAAGATCTAGCTATGTACAACTTTTATTAGCAAAATTAACAGGGGAGGGTAATGTTTCTGTATTACCCTGAAATGGAGACCTCTGCCTTTCTGCCCAGGCACCCAAGACAATGTGCTCTGGGCTTTCTGCTCGGAGAGGCTGAAAGTGATGATTACCTAATGTGCAAAGTAGCACTTAAAAAAAAACGAATTGGAAACAACTTTGGATGTCTTATACGCCCTCATTTCAGTTACAATTGGCTTTATTTACAGTTCAGAGGGTCTGCAGCTGGAAGGCATGTGGGGTGGGGGACTGCTTCTGTCGCACTACCGCAGAGGACAGTGATATATAAGAACCACCCCTCACTGCCTGCCTCGAAGCCTGGGGACCTCCTGAATGAGGAGGGAAACCACACATTCTCTGTGGCATCGGACACCTTTCAGACTTGTGGTTTTAGTAGTTCTCTGCTATGCTGAGCTTTGTCTTTTGAAGCTTCTGCTGGAGAAAATCAGCTCAGCTGCTTCTCCAGGGGGGAAGCCAGACAGAAGGTCATTACTTTGCTCACTGCCCGCCACAGCCCTGTTCTCCACAGAAATGTGTCGTTCTACAACAGACACACCCAGGCTTGGTTTTCAGCAATGCTCTCAGTCTGTCTTATTTGTCACTGCATCCCAAGTACAAGCACAGTACCAAGTCCATAGTGGACACTCAAGACATACATGGGTGTGGATGGATGTTCTGTGCTGGGTGTTAGTTGCACAATGGTCAAGGAGGTGCAGTGAGCATGGTAGGTATCTGGCAGCAAAGAGGGTTGGTATGGGTTATGTTCATTTATCCCACAGGGAAGCAGGTTTGCTCAAAGACAAGGTACAGAAGGAGCAGGTGAGGGCCCTGAGAACCAAGCATCCTCTCCCACAAGTCTTCCTCCCTCATCAACAGCTGGAGGATGGATCTCCTCTCCTGTCATTCATCTGGGAGTGTATAGTCTACTCACTTGTCTAAAGGGGGCAACAGAACATTCCCTCCCTACCCCAAGGGGTATTGGGGAGCTACATGACACGAACAAGGTGCTGCATAGATGCTGGGCTTTCCTCTGATGACAGAACCAAGCCCTCTCAAGAACTAGTGCCCAAGAGCTGCCCAGCATCCTTAGCAAATTGTACTGGGAAGGGCCAGGCAGTTAAGTGTTCACCTATCAGTGAAAGCCATCCCTTCTAAGCGACCTCATTTCCCAATGTGCTCAGCCTCCTGGACAGTTAGAGCACACCCACCCAAAGTGGCACAAATTAAAGCAAGTTTCGGTGTCAGCTGCTACCTTCCCCACAGGTGGTTCTGCTTGACCTGGAGTGTCAGGGAAGGGGACCCTCAGTGCCCTCTTCTCTTTTGCAGATGAATACGTACGCTTGGATAAAAGGCAACCCTGAAAACCTAGGCTTTATTTTTTTCCAAATGAGAAAATTAAACAAAAAAGACCTTCTGGGGCCAACTCGAACATACAAACTTTTACTAATATAGATAGAAAAGTCAAATACTACTAATGAGGTACTACTACTGATTTCTTGGCTTTCTTTTTAACAAAATCTGTCAAGGGATCACTTTTCCAATCTAAAAATAGCATTGATTGAGTTCCTTTGAGGGTTTTGTATGTTCCCCAAATAGTATTCTGTTAGTCAAAAATAGTTATTGAAAAAACACCCTGTCATTAAGCGCCTAAGGCCACTCCTTTACTGAAGAATAATTTTAGGGGACTGGTTTATCAACAGTACCTTCAGGAAAGGTGATACTCCCTAATTACCAAAATCTTTACTTCATTCCTAAAATAAGGATTCATGACAGAATTCCCTGGATGCTAATAAGGGTTTTCAGAGGGCAGCTTGTATCTAGGGACTTAGCTTCTAATACATATCATGTCACTGTGACCTCTGGGTTCTGTCACTAGCCCATTTGATGGGTAAGGAACAGGTTTATATTTAATAGAGGCAGAAGAGAACAACTTGGGCCAGATAATTTATCTTTCTGGGATATTACTGCACTCTGCAAAATTGTATAAAAACTAATTTCTGAAGTTCCAGGCACAGAGGTATCTCCTTCTTGATGTGCCATAGTAACTTACGAAGTTTTAATTTAATCCTGGAAAGAAAATCTCTTTTCACTGGAAAGATACAGGTGAAATAACAACAACTGTGATTTCCATTTACTGTGGAAGGAAGATCTTTTATTGAATACTTCAGTGTCAAGCACTATGCAAAAGACTTTACATGTATTATCTCACTTATTATTTTCTAAAATAGCTTTTGGTATTCTTTTCATTCATTTATTTTCAATCCTGTTTTGCCAGTAACATGTTTTAAAGCTATAAATATACGTCTAGGTGCTGCTTTATCTGCTTCCCACAAGTGTTATTGAGTAGATTTTTTACAGTTGTTCAAACCTAAATATTTTGTAATTTTTTATTAAAACTTTCCCTTTCATCCACAGTAAACTTAGGAGTATGTTTGTTTCTGATTAATAGCATTCTGCATAGAAAATATGATTTCTATACTATAAATTATTTGAAATTTCTTGAGACTCTCTTTGCTAAAATGGTCGACATGTGCTTGAAAAATACATATATTCTCTATTTTGGTGCAGGCTTCCATATTTCTATATTGGAGCAGGTTTACTAAATTATCTCTTCATACCTTACATATCCTTACTCTTTTTGTTTATCCTTACTCTTTTTTACTTTACATATCCTTACTGTTTTACTGTTTGATCTGTTTGGTCCTGATAAAGTACGTTAAAAATATTACACCATGATAGGGATGAATGCATGAGTTAATTTAAAAAATATATTACATGGTGAATATGAATGAATGTAACTTCTCTTTATAATTTAGTCATGTTAACTGCATACAAATTCACAATCATTATATATTCTTAATGGGATGTTGCTTTTATAACTTTGTAATGTTCTTATTCTTGGTAATGCTTTGGTCTTGTATTTGTCTGTTCTCATACTGCTATAAAAAACTATGGGAAACTGGGTAATGTATGAAGAAAGAGGTTTAATTGACTCATCGTTATGCATGCTGTATAGGAAGCATGGCTGGGAGGCCTCAGGAAACTTACAATCATAGCGGAAGGCGAAGGAGGAGCAAGCACATCTTACCATGGCAGAGCAGGAGAGAGAGAGAGTGAGGGCGAAAGTACTACACATTTTTAAACAACCAGATCTCATGACAACTGACTCACTATCATGAGAACAGCAAGGGGGAAATCCACCCCCATGATCCAATCACCTCCCACCAGGGCCTTCCCCCAGCACTGGGAATTACAATTCAACATGAGATTTGGGTGGGGACAAACCATATCAGGTCTTAAATTTTATGTGGTATGATATAAATATTGTTAGATATGTATATTAATTACATAGGGCTGCCATAACACATTACCATAAACTGGGTGTCTTAAACCCATAGAAATTTATTTTCTCACAGTTCTAGATGCTGGAAGTCTGAAATCAAAGTGGAATCAAAGCCTGAAATTGGCAGGACCATGCTCCCTCCAAATATTCTAGGAGAGGAAACTTTCTTGTCTCTTCTAGCTCTTAGTAGCCCTAGGCATTCTTCGGCTTGTGGCAGCATAACACCAGTGTCTGCCTCCCCCATCACATGGCTGTCTTCTGTGCATCTGAATCTCTCATCTTCTTATAAGGACACCAGCTGGGCACGGTGGCTCACGCCTGTAAGCCCAGCACTTCGGGAGGCCAAGGAAGGCGGATCACGAGATCAGGAATTTGAGACCAGCCTGGCCAACATGGTGAAATCCCATCTCTACTAAAGATACAAAAAATCAGCCGGGCATGGTGGCACGCCTATAATCCCAGCTACTCAGGAGGCTGAGGCAGGAGAATCGCTTGAACCTGGGAGGCGGAGGTTGCAGTGAGCTGAGATGGCGCCATTGCGCTGCAGTCTGGGTGACAGGGTGAGACTCTATCTCAGTAACAACAAGAAAAAGGCCACCAGTCAAACTGGCTTAAGGGCCCACCCTATTCCAATATGACCTCATCTTAATTTTATTACATCTGCAATGACTCTTTTCAAATAAGGTCACATTGTGAGATACTGGGAGTGAGACTTCAACATATCTTTTGGGGGCACACAGTTTCACCCATAACAATATATATTTCATGTTTTGGTTAGCACTGGACTGGTATATCTTTTTCTGGCTTTTTATTTCCAATTGTTATGCTTTAGGGATAGCTCTTAGAAACTTTGTTCATTTGTTTTATCTAATCTGAGAATGTTTCATTTGAGAGTAATCTGTTTACATTTATTATAATGACATGTAGTTTAACTGATTTCTGCCATATTTTGTTTTCTATTTCCCACCTTTTTGCCTTGCTTTGGTTTTTCTCCTTTCTAGCTGTCTTAGTCCCCCCAACACACACACACACACACACACACACACACACACACACACACACAGACTCTGAAATAATGGCTTGTCTGCAGCTTGTTTATTTTAGGAAATGATTCAAGGAATAGGAGTGGGCGGGGGCTGGGAAGAATGAAAAAGGGATGAAGAGAAAGCTCATCACCACCATAGGCAAACAGGGCTCCATCCCATTAGGGACCCTGGAGAAGGGACATAGATGCATCTTGGTCTTGTCTTCAGAGACACTAATGCTGCTTTTCAAATGTGGCTGTATCATTTTAATTTACGTTTCTCTATCACATATAGAGCAGAGAGTATTTGGAGCACAGGGCGTACATTGCGGCATGAATTTATGCCACTATCCTGGCATGTCTGCATGTCTGCCATTTAACTTCTACGTCATCCTATGAGGCACTTTATCATCCCTATTTTAGAAAGGAAGAAATTGAGGCTCAGAGAGGTAAAGTAAATTGCCTGAAGTCACACAGATAAAAAATGATGTAGTCAGAACTCAAACTCTGTTTTATCTGATTCCACAGCCATCCCTTCCAACCTTAAGCTCTACTGCCTGTGTGGTGTTGGGTGTGAGTGGGAGCTAGACTGGGTTTCTTGAGTTGAGGGACACCCCTCATCATACCCTTATCAGTCCTCAAATAGGGGTACAACTCTTCCATGAAAGGCAACGAAGAGACTGAGCTACTAGACACCAAGCTGTATGGGACTGAACTCATTCATGTCTGAACAGGAATGTTCCAGAAGGACTCTGAAAATTACAGAAGCCAAGAGATGTCATCATCTTTATTCAAAGAAAGGGTTTTGTTTGTTGGTTTTTTGGATTTTTTTTGGACCACAACTCTACTCCCCGAGGAGTATGGATTACTAAGTAAATCAGGTAATTATTGACTAAGTGACTGGCCACTGTGATTGATAAATTAACCATGTCTGTTTTTCCTCTGTAGCTCACTGGAAAAGAATGTCGCGGATTTCCCCTCTTCTTCTCTAGAGGCCTTCGTGTCTTGAAGGCTAGGCTTCTCTTGCTCTGGGGGAAAACTGAAGGCCTTTCTTTGATTTTCTAAGGGTTTGTAGACCTACCACGTACTGTTAGAGATTGTGAGGGCTGGGGAGGGGGCCGAGGGCTGGAGGTCATTCAAGGACTGGCAGGACCCTTGGGTGCCCAGCCTCTTACCCAGGACCCTGAGGTGCCAAGGCCTCTGGGGAGTAGCTGGGAGGCAGTGTGCTTCTGAGGACTGGACACTTGCACTGTGGCCTTGAATTTGAAGAGGATGCCATGAGCGGCAGCCTTTTACTGGTCTACCTGGGCGTGGACAATAAGCCACTGGGCAGTGACCATCACAGACCCGATGCCTTTCCCCCAAGTTTCCAGGATCCTGAGGCCTCAGAGTTCTGCATAGCAGGGAAGGAGGGGCCTTGAAAAGAGGCTGGGATTGAGTATTTCTGAGGTCCTGGTAGGTGTGGGGTCTAAGAATGATTTGATTTAGAAATTCATGAAATGTGTCATTTGTTGCCCCAAGCATTGTGGAACAACTAATACCATTTACACTAGTGATGAGCAAATCCTGTTGTAAATTGTTCTAACATATTGTGTAAAACAGGCCTTACCGCTTTTGTAATCCCTTGGAAACGGCTGATTGATAACCGACACAATATAATATTCCAAACCCTTCTTTTGGTAAAAAAAAAATTTCCTCTAGCCTGGTAATTTCAATTCCAAATTACCTCCAGATGATGCTATTTAAATGCCCTGTGATTAAATCTGCACCAAGTGGAGTTTCTGTGGGAAACTTCGCTGCCTCCTAGGGCATCCTGCGGTGTTTTTTAAAGGCTGGGGATCTAGAAATGCTACTCAGGGTCTCGGAATCTTCGTCTACATGACTCAGCCTTGGGGCCCGGGCTCCTGGACACTTGCCCAGAGCTGAACATTCAACTGGACGCACCACAGGAGGAGCATGTGGGGAGCTGGGAAATATCTGTGGAATTTCACAATGCTTTCTCACCTACCCTTATTAGACCAAAGAGGAAGAGCTGCAGGGGTGGGGGCCACGGGGCAGAGGGCAGCGCCTGCTGGGTGGGAGGGAACCTGTGTGTGCGTGCACACATTGTTCGCATGTCATAGTGTCTCCGTGTGTGTCTGCATCTATGCATGTGCCTCTGTGTGTCTGTGTCTGGGTATTTCTGTGTGTCTGTGTCTGGCCATCTCTGCATGTCTTTGTGTGTCTTCGCATATCTGTACATGTTTCTGTGTGCATGGGACCATGTGTGTATATGTCTGTCTCTGTTCATATTTCTGTGTGTGTCTGTCTCTACGTGGCTGTGTGTGTCTTTGCATATCTGTACATGTTTTGCGGTGGGGGTCTGTGTCTCTATGTGTCTGTGTGCCTATGTGTGTGTGTCTAAGTCTGTGTGGGTCGCTTTGTCTGTCTGTGGCCGGGAGAGGGGACAGGAATGCTTTTGGAGTCCTCGTTTTCTAAAAGTAGGAGGTTCACAGCAGGGGTGGGCTAACTCTTCAGTCCAGAACCGCCCTCTGGGACCTGCAGACCACCTGCAGCCCCGCCCAGTGTGGCTCCTGTCCCTTGTGGCTGTGGCCTGAGTGGCAGTCAGGAATGAAAGCGAGGGCTGGGTGTGAACTCTGGTTAGGTTGAGATGCATGGGGAAGAAAGCAGAAGGGAGGGTGTGTGTGGGGAGCAGACCTGCACCCTCCCGAGCAGCTGGGGAGGCCAAGGCGGGGTGGGGCCCAAACCTCACTCCAAGGCTCCCAACATACAACCCAGCAGTGCCCCGTGGAAACATAGCTGGGGTTTGCGGAGTACCCTCCTCCCCCAAACCGCATGTTTGCGCACGCACCCGGGCAAAGGCTCACACTCCTCTCTCTTCCCAGCGCTGCTTTGGGAAACCCTCCTGCGCTGGGGAATGTGGGACAGGAACACTCTTACTTTCAAGCGCCAACTTTGGTTGGGTACTCCTCTGGACACTTCCCATTGATCTCACTTAATGTAGCTAACAGTAACCTAGGCTTTGTTATTCCTCTTCTACAAATAAGGAAACTGAGGCACAGGGAGGGGAAGCGGGTTGCTTACGATAACAAGCTGATGTCAGAGCTGAGGCAGAACCTGGGTGTAAATTCTGGAGTCATTTTCCTACCCGACAGCCCTCTACCTCTGGACGGCCCTCTCTTTACATTTAGAAGTGTAAATGTACAGGCACACCTTAGAGCCCTTTTGTAAGACACTAGAGCCTGGACAGCAAAGGTGTCCACATTGTGGTAGTCTCCATTTACCATGTACACCCAAAACCACAACAGAACTGTAGCTCTAGTGAAAGCCATTCTTTTACACCCCCCTCCTCTTTCCACAGATGGAAAAAGAATCACAAATAAGCAAAATGTGAAGAGCATGAGCTTTGGAATAAGTAAGCCTGGAATTACAATTTCCATTTATTAGCTTAAGCCTGGAATTACAATTTCCATTTATTAGCTCTATGGCCGTAACACTCAACCTTTGCAAGCTTCAATTTCCTCATCTGTGAAATGGAATAATAGTACTTACCTCATGGCTGTTGTATGGATTAAATGAGACCATGCCTATGGATGTATGGCATATGGCACCCAATAACCACTCAATAATCGACAGCTACAATTATTCCTAATAATAATAGTGGTAGCAACAAACCCAGCCCAAACATCTGAATGACCGATCACTAAAAAGAAGGTGAATTCAGTCCTACGTAGTAACGAGAATGTGACATCTATGTTGTTGCCAAAAGTCTGGAGGGGCTGCCAGGACCAAAGAGAAAGAGGTGGTCAGACTGGCCTGGAAGAGGGAGGGGACAGATGTCAAGGACCCCAATCTTGAGGTGGAAAGTTCTGTGATTAATCTGAATGAATGTCTCTAACCTCCACCTCATCTGTTCTAAGAGTTTTAATGGGGCACACTGTGTGCTAGGCATTGACATAGATGGGAGATGTATGACCTGAAATAAGGGCTGGAAGCCAAGACTGGGAGGAAGGGCAAAGGGAGCAGGCAGCCTGGCACCAGGCGCCAGTGAGGTGTCTGCTCTTCGTCCCCACCACCTGTCAGCTAAGGAGTTCTGCATGTCATCAGTGCAATAAAATGTGATCGCCAGAGTGAAAACCTTGTAACAGACCAGCTGTGGCTTCTCTCAACACCAGTATGTCCAATGAGGATGCATTTTTAGTGCTTTTGTGGTCTTAACAAAAAAGATTCATGAGCATTGTATAAAATGTATATTAAAACAATTTGGTAAAAGTATGAAAGTAAAATAGAGTGCTTATAGATTTTTTTTCAGGACACACACACCTATACATGTATAAAAACGTTGTATTATGGAAGCTTTCACACATACACAAAAGTAACATGAATAGCATGTTGGACCCTGATGTACTCAAGATCCACCGTCAGCAACGGGAGTGGTGTGTTTATGAGAGTCCCAATTAAAGCAACATGGCTCTTAACATTTTCCCAATGTGTCAACAAGCTCCAGTGACCCCATAATGCAAACTTATTCAATCTCCTGATATCCAAACACCTGAAATTATCCCTCATCTCATTCCCCAATGAGCTCCTATCTGAAGTAAGAAAGAGGTAAGTTCACCAATTTGTCCTAAATCATACTGGAATCCAGGCAAATGCCTTTAACACAGGAACTGTTCCGTAAGAGTTGCAAAAACAATAACAGCAGAGGAAGAATGAATGATTAGTGGGTACTCGCTATGTGCTATGCTGTCTTCTGAGTGCTCTACCTGTTTCATTTCACTGAATTCTCACGCCAAGCCCGAGCCGTATCTTCTATCTTCATCCCTGTTTTTCAAATGAGGAAATTTGACACAAGCAAGCTAAACCACTTGCCCAATTTCACACAGTTATTTAGAGGCAGGGCTAGAATTTGAACCCAAGCCTCCTTACTTGAGAGTCTGTCTTCTTAGCCAGTACACTGGGCGGGGAGGTGGGGGTTGGTTCTGAATCAGGTGACCCCTGAAAAAAAGCCTGACACAGGCAAAATGATTCCTGCTGGGACAGGCGAGGATGAAGAAGAAAGTTGCCTTTATCAAACACTGCCGTGCAATACACAGAGACCAGGCACTGTGCTCAAGCAAAAACTGTAACTTTCCACAGAGATCATCACTACCTTACACAAAAAATACTTCATCTGCCCAGCAGCTGCCTATCCTACCTCGGACTGGCATCACTCTTGCTATTTGTTCTTTGTAGCCAAGTAAAATTACTTCAGAACAATTCTGTTTTGAAATGTCATGTTGTGACAGCCTCCTGCCACAGAGCTGCAGCTCATCACTGGGAGATAACAGTCATCATCCAAACTGGTGGAGGCCCTTCCTGAATGAGTGGCTGTCCTGGCTCTTCAGTGCCAGGCTGTGGGTGGGATTCCATGCTTTTGAAAAAAATAAGTGCCTTATATGTAAGTATGCATAGAAAAAAGTCCGGAAAAACATTCACCAAACATTAGCAAGTGCCAGTCTCCGCCCACTCACAGTGGCTGGGGGAGGGCTGGTCATAGGGAGTTTTCTTTTTCACTTATCTCAATTTTTAAATTTGTTCCACCATGAATATGGATTACCTGCGTTACAGAGAGTAAAGGAAGAAAAGTCAGGAGAGGAAACAAGAAAGGAAGAAGAAAACGATACTCTAAGGTACCCCACAGCAGTCTGGGGCTGGGGTGGTAACAAAGGCAGCAGGAGGGGCCAAAGGCAGGAGCATGGGACCAAATGAAGCAGGCGGGGCCCTAGCAAAGCTGGCTCCTCTTGTGGGTGGGTGTTGGAGGGAGACAGCCCATTCAGGTTAAGCCCAGGCTGGTTTTAAAGGTCATGGTGCGTGGGGCTCTCACTCTGTCCTCACAGTACCCGGTGGCACTTGGGGTGCCCTGCAAGTCAGCCTGAGGAAATACACACACTGCCCCAGCTCTGGTTTCCGGAGGGACTGGGGCAACGCGAAGCAGCTGCATGCTGACACCTTCTCCGGGGCCACGCTCATTTGGCAGGTCCTCCTAGGCTGTTTGTTCTCTAAGACTGCATCTTTGAGACTAAAAATAACCCTCAGTTCAGCTTGGCTGTTCTTTCTCTGCCCTGGTGACAGAGATGGGGGCGATGCTCCCGGCTTGGGGTGTTTTCAGCCTACGCCACCCTTTTTCCACCGTATTCCCTGCCCAGCCAGCCACCCTTCGTCATGATTCCTTGGTTTAAAAAAAGAAAGGAAGGAAGAAAGAATAAATGAGAGAGAGAGGGATTTGTAGTCTCTACCAGGTAGGAAAGTCACAAAGCCTCACTGGAATAGCAAGTCGATGCCACTAGAATAGCAACAGAGGGATCTTGAACTAAAGTGACAACTCCTTTATCAACTAGGAAGCACCATGCACATGTAAGTTCCGCCGCAGCACGAGGTAAATTCGAAGGGTGCCACAAGGCCGGGTTTACCTCAAAGAGCTCCACAATTTTACCCATCCACCATCAGAATTACTCCTTCCAGATTCAAAAATTGTGCCCTGTTAAAACATCTGGGAGGGTTGGTGCTGGCGATTAGAAGTGAGGCTTTCTTAGGAGGCCAGAGATCACTGCAATTTAAAAACCTTACAAATACAGGACCTCACTTCCTTTCTGATCCTTATTTGCGTGCCAAGGACCCGCGGGTAGGTGTAATCAGTATCCCGCACGGAGGAGAACACAGCCTCAGAGCCACAGTGTTGCAGAGATGCAGGTGTGATGCCAACCCACCGCTCTCCTCATTATGACCAGTCAGTGACTGGAGTAGCTGCTCAGCTCCTCAGGCCCCTGAGGAGGGGAGTGGGACAGAGCAGGGATGACTGTTGGAAGAGTCATCCTTTCACTAGTTTACGGCGGGCCATCCTGCCTCACAGACAATAGGGAAGAAGGTGCTAGAGCTACAGATCCCACATGGGGGTGGCAGAAAGATGTGTCTGGAGTTCCCACCGCAACTGTTTCCTGATGCTGCCTGGAGCCACAGAAGGGTCCCTGAGAGACGTGGCTCTCATGGACCCTGAGAGTTTCCGGGAGGCTGGTCAAGAAGGATTGCTCTTAGGTGGGTGGGACACCTTCCACAGCCCCAGAGCTTGGGCCCTTGTGGGAAAAACAGGGGTCTGGATAGCAGTGAGTGTGGCCTAGCAGTGGCCTCTCCTGCATACTGGGAACTGTTGCCCCCGACTCAGCCCAATTTCCTGCCTTCTGTCTCCAGCAGGGCCTCCTGCAAGTTAACAAGATTCCTCTTCCCTGCTTGCTCTCCTAGCACACCTCCTCAGGTTTATTCCAAACTTTGCCTTTCACAAGTCCCAAAACTCACTTCCTCAACCCTTGAACAGATTATCTCAGTTCCTTTTTTACAGTAAAGACAAAGGCAGAACCCCCTTGGTTTTCTTCTTTGCTCCTAAATATGTATCTATACTCATCTCCTCTATGCCGCTATTACTGTGGAAACTTTGTCCCCTCTCTCCCAAGGAGAGGCCCCACCTGTATCTTCTATCCCATCTACCTGCTGCTCCCTCCTTCTGCAGTACTTTCTGTCTCTTTCTCCCCCAACGGACACTATCTTGCTATGAAGAGTGGCCCTGACCAGCCATAACGGTGTCTTGCAGCGGGGGCCTATGGAGCCACCTCCCAACTCCTCCCTTCGTTACCAAATACACAGTGTGTCTCTGGTTTGGTGGGCTTGTTGGCTGGTTTGTTGGTTGATTGACTGCTGCAAAAACTCTCCACCTTCTAGTTCCCGCCCACTCTTTGCCCATAAACCCCAGCACAAAGGGTTCCTTATCACTAAGCCCTGGGCTCTGGCCGTCCCCTGGAGTCTCCTCCCTCCAGCCCACGGATTGCTTACCTGCCTTTTCCCCATAGTTCCCATGCCCTGCATGACCTCAGACACCCAGGTGTTCTCTGAATTCTGAGCACAACTCACTTCAGAATCCATAGAATCCCAGATCTATCACTCAGAGGGATCTCAGGCCATCACAAAGCCTGTTTCCTGTGTCAAGTGGTGATAACAACATGGACTTATTGTAAAGACAAACTAGGATAATGAATGTAAGGTGCTTAGCACAATGCTGGACAAGATTAAGTGTTCAGTAGATAATAGATATTAATTGTCTGGAAGAGCTAATACATCTGCCCATACCTCTGGTTGTGGGCAGTTCAGCGCCTTTTTAGGCAACCATTTATTGTTGGACATCACTCTAGTTTTTAGCAAGTCTTCCCTTATTTATTTAATAAAATCTGCCACCGTACATAGAATGTGCAAGGCATTTTCTCAAGTGCTTTGCCAACTTTAACTATTTGAATCCTCATGACAATACTATGAGGTTTCCCATTTCTGAGGAAATAAGGCACAGAGAGATTAAGTAACTTGCCCAAGGTCACAGAGTTAATAAGTGGCAGAGCCAGGAATTGAACCCAGGCAGTCTGATGCCAGAATTCTTGTGCTTAATACTATACACAGCCGCCCATTAGGTTGAGCTTCATTAGAAAGACATAAATCAACTCCTGCTCATCCCTGTGCTCTGAAGTAACACGGAGCAGTCCCCACACTTAGGTACTGCATCTTATTTACTTTTGTTTATTTGTTCACTAGTGCAGTACTTACAGAATATCCAGTAGATGCTGGGCAATATTATGTCCTGAGGCCCACTAGTGACCAAGACAGACGTGGCCCCTGCTCTCACACTGCTGCCAGCACTTTACAGTGGCTGATAGTGCCTGGGTCACAGTAGGAGCTCAACAGAGTTTTGAAAGAATAGGGTGGGTTCTGCCTTTTGCAGAAAAGCCCCTCTCCTTGGTGGCTGCAGCAATTCCTGTCTTCAGGGGTTACAACAGGAACACAAAATTTCACTAGAGGGCGCTGTTCAGTAGGGCTGCCCTGAGGACTCAATTCTGTGCAGGAGGGGAGATTGGAAGGGCAGGTTGGGTTGTTCAGGGAAACCTTAGAGGGTTGTAGAACTGGAAGAAATCACTCGCATTTTAGCAAGAGGTCCTTGCTCCGTTGCAGCTCCTCTGAGGAGGTGCCAGGACTGGGTCCCCTGACAGCCCAACACACAAATGGCCACGGACGACTGTTGGGCCTCCCATGGAATTTCACAGGCAGCCACTAAAGTCCCACATTGGGTTCCTGAGCAGCCAGTCCAGTGCTGGGCCCCCCTTCCCCATCCCCAAAGTCTCACAGGCAGGGCTGAGACCAAGGTCTGATGCTGAAGAAATTGGCTTCAGGTTTGGAGCAGTTTGGAGTACACAGCCAAGATGAACCAGCATCAGTTGGCTTCACTGAACTAAATGGGATGGGGAGAAGGAGGGGAGTCAATGAGATAGGAAGAGTGGCCTGAGGACACGTGCCTGTCATGAGGATAGAGCATATTCTTCAACATCAGTTTCAAGTTGGGCTTGACCACCCCAGCCCTGGCCCGGCACAGGCTACAGGGCCCCTCAGGATCTGACCCAGTCTAGCCCCACTCTCCTGGCCTGCTGCCCTGGTCATATGGGTCTCTTCACAGCCCCAGGAGCACCCTGGCCCTTCCTGTCCATTCCTTCTGCTGGGAAGGGTCTTCTCCCAGAAGTTGGGGTGTCTGTTTCCTTCTCATCACCCAAGTTCCTACTCAAAGAGGTCTTCCCTCAGCACCCTGTCTCAAAAGCTGTCATACCAGCTCCAGCCACTCTATCCCTTTGTCCTGACTTATGTTCCTTAGAGTGGCAAAGTACAATTTTCAAAAGTTAAAGACACAGCTCTCATACAAAAATGAAATAAACACATCTCAAAGATGTGTTAACTGATTAACGCGGGAACTAGTAAGATTACTTAACGTTGGTTCCAAAAGCATTTGAGAAACTGGGTGTTTAGAGACATTAAAGAGAAAACATGTTAGAAGATTGCTAGGTTAGATACAAAAGTTCTTACTGTCCTACAGGATAAAAAAACCATAACCTTTTGGATTATCTTTTCTATGTGCCAGAAATCTACAAGTTAACAAGTCACTTCCCAGTGTCTAGACCCTAATCAGATAGTAAATAGGTATGTCAAGCAAATATTCTAGAAAATTACATAATCTTTGGGTAGTCCTGCTAAAACAAAGCCCCCATATGATTTGAAAGGACATGTCATGCTTTTTTGTTGTTGTTTTGGTAGCTTTTCTCAACAGTAACATGCATCACTGTCTGAGATTGTCTTGTGTGTGTGTTTCTTGTCAATCTCAAACGCCTATTAGGAAAGCTCTGTAACGTAATAAACCCTGTCTTGATGACCAATCTGTCCCCAGATTCTACTCTGGCTCCTGGTGCAAAGTGGCTATTCTATAAATATATTTGTTAAATTAAAAAAAGACACTATATAACCAAAAGTTATGTTAATTAAAAGAAAGTAGAATAGTGGTTACCAGGGCCTGACAGAAGTTATTGTTTAATGAGTGACAGAGCTTCAGTTTGAGATGATGAAAAAGTTCTGAAGATGGATGGTGGTGATGGTTGCACAACAATGTGAATGTACTTAAAGCCACTGATTGTAACTCAAAACAGTTAAATTGATAAACTTTTTGTTATGGATCCTTTACCATTAAAAAAAATAGTTGTATGATTATAATAGTAGCCTCTTGTGGAGGACTCGTTTTGTGCCAGACACTGTTCTAAGCAATGTATGTATATTAAATCATGTCCTACCTTCCCCTGTCCAATTGGCATTGTCACTATTCCTTTTTTTTTTTGTTTTGTTTTTGTTTTATAAGTAAAGGAATGCGGTATGGAGAAGTTAAGTAACTTGCCGAAAGTCATACACCTGGTGAATGGAAGAGCTGGGATTTGAGGCCTGCAGATTGTGTTCCTAACCATGGGTACATTTATAGTACAGATTATCTATACTGTAAGAATTGCCAAGAAGGAGCAATCCATCTTGTCTGGAGAAGTCAAGGAAGGCTTTCTGGAGGAGTTGGAATGTGAGCAAACACCCTGTCATGCAAAGGTGCCAGTTCCATTGTCCTCTGCTGCAGTTGCTACACTTGACAGATTCCTCGCTCCAACTCAGACTGTCCCCCAGGCCCCTGTGCTGGACCTTACCAGCAGGACTGTGTGTGTGCTGTGGGTGGGGACAGGAGGGGTCAGGATACAGGCACAGTCAATTGTGCCTTCCCTTGCTGTTGTTTTAGGAGGAGTGGGTCTCACCAGCCTGGGTCTTTCCCTGACCTGGAGTGGTGGAGCAACTGTAAAGAAAGGGAATTTTGCTGGTGGCACCTGTGCTCAGAAGGCTGGCCAGGCACCAGCTCCTACCACAGAAGCATAATGAGCGTGCCCTGTGTGCTGCTGGTCCCCAAGGGACAGGGTTGGCAGGCAGCACTTCAGTGCTTCATTAGACAGACCATGCACAGCACTTGGTCCAGCCCAGTAGCCCACCAGGGGCATATGGGCTTCAAGGGCCTGAGCAACAGGTGTAGACAAGTTGGTATGAGGGTGGGTTTTCTTCTCTAACTTTCTGACCCACGCCAGAAAGAAGCAATTTCACTGCAGCTGGTTCCAAATTGGAGCTCTCAAAATATTTATTCTGTTGCTGCAGCAGTTGAGCTGCACAGACCTGTCTGTGGAACATTCAGCAGACAGATCCAGCCCATGGAGAATTCAGGGCATTCTGGTCTCCACACACATTTTAGAACAAAAGGAAAGGAACATGGTATTAGGGAAGCAGAAGCCTAGGAGAGCCCCAGTGACGCCATTTTAAAATCAACTTCATCTTAAAACTAGCAAGGCCCAATCCTTGCCAGTCACAACCCATGGTCATAGGATGTTTACAGCTAAGGCAGCAGCTGGTAATGCCTGCAAGGTCAAACTCCTACAACAACAGAAAGTGCAGATGTCCCCATACCCATAACAATATATGCTTTCAAGATCATTGTAGCTATGCTTTGATATACTCACACATGAAAATGTCAAAGGTAGTGTTGTTTAAATCAATAGAGTAATAAATTTTGTCACGCAGTCTCCTCACCCTCATGTAGTCACAGCTTAGTTTAGTCTTTACATAGTTAGGACCTCTATGTAAGAAAAACTTAAAACAAAGATGGTACATCCCTCTGCTTGCTCTCTGAGGACACCCTACTCTGTAATGGAGTAGCTTTTAATAAATTTGCTTATTTCACTGCACTTTGCAGCTTACCTTGAATTCCTTCCTTCGTGAGATCCAAGAACCCTCTCTGAGGGTCTGGATCAAGACCCCTTTTTTTCCAGTATCAATGGAAGCCTGGCTTTAATTGCAAAATATATAGTATTTCTGTGTGGGCAGAGGGGAGGAAGTTTATAAGATACCTCCCTGTCCTAAAAGGCAATGCACCAGCTGACTTCTCAGCTGCCCCCAACCTGAAGCAGCCCACCTCCCACCGGGCTCCTTGACCAGCAAGGGCTTCTTGCAGACTTGGAGAGGTCCTATTTCTGCCAGGCAAACAAAGACTCTCCAACTCCTGAGGGAGATTTCCAACTCCCATGAGCTTCTAAATGGGGATGGTGTTACCCAAGAAGTTTCCCTGATGCAGAGTTGGTAAACTGAAATACTTGCGGGTCAAATCCTATTTCCTGTTCTCTACTACGATGGCTCTTTCTTTAAAGTGAAAATACTGAAACTGGTGAAGAGAAAGGTTATTGTCTCTATCGATTTCATTTGCTTAAAAAGTGGCAAATATCTTTTCAATAGCTGGGAGGCCGAGGTGGGCGCATCACCTGCGGTCAGGAGCTCAAGACCAGCCTGGTCAACATGGTGAAACCCCGTCTCTACTAAAAATACAAAAATTAGCCAGGCGTGGTGGTGCTCGCCTGTAATCCCAGCTACTTGGGAGGCTGAGGCAGGTGAATTGCTTGAACCTGGGAGGCAGAGATTGCAGTGAGCCAAGACAGCACCACTGCACTCCAGCCTGAGCGACTGAGCAAGACTCTGTCTCAAAAAATAAAAATAAAAAAATAAAACCAGCATTGCATAATATAAAGGAGAGTAAAATTTATGCTAATAATTTTACATTTTAATTTTTCTTTACTTTGAATGACATCAAGTAGCGAATTAAAAACACACAAAGACAGTTGAGAAAGAGACACTGGAAGAAAGGAAACAGCTTTACATTTTAATGAACAGTATTTTTTCCTGCTTTTTAAAGAAGAGGTCCTTTATTTGCATTGTATACCCAGCTCTGCAATGTATGTAGCTGGCTCTGAAGGCAAGCAACGCTGGGGTCAGAATCTTGCTTGACACTTGAGCAACCCTGGGCAATGCTTTTCACCAGTTGGAGTCCCGGGTTCACAATGGAGAATGAAGATGTTTCAGAGTTGTTGAGGGTTAAGGTAAGTAACTGTAAGGGCAGCTGAATGTTGCTGATTCCTCAGTAAGGACAAGGTGCCGTGCTAAGTACTATACTGCTTGATCTCATATCTGCCTCACAATGGCCCTACCCAGCAGGAATTACTGTCCTCTGCAGTGGATTTTGTGATCTTTCCAGCCTCCTGCAGCCACTGGCACTTTCTCTTGGACTATACCCCAGTTCTGTTCTCGGAAACAATCTCCGTCCTGTTGTGTGTGGTCTTCGTAGGACTGTCTCACATCCTTTCTTAGTCAGTGAGTGGCCCTTTGACCCCAAAAGTCCAGTCAGTCTGTAATATGGTTTGGCTGTGTCCCCACTCAAATCTCATCTTGAATTATAGCTCCCATAATTCGTGTGTGTTGTGGGAGGGACCCAGTGGAAGATCACTAAATCATGGGGGCAGCTCCCCCATACTGTTCTCGTGGTAGTGAATAAGTCTCATGAGATCTAATGGTTTTATAAGGGGAAACCCCTTTCACTTGGTTTTCATTTTCTGTCTATAAAGAAAAACCTCTTTTTCTTTACAAATTACCCAGTCTCAGGTATGTCATTATCAGCAGAGTGAAAATGGAGTAATACAGGCTGTCCCCAGAGTTTGGATTCTTGAGAGGACCTGATTCGTCCCCACTCTTTGTAGAGAGCTCCCAAATGACCTTGGTCCAGGTCTAGCTTCTGGTACCCCTGGAGTAACTCTGGAGCCTGAGGTTTCTGAGCCCCGTTTCTGAAGCCCTTCCCGTCATGCTGAGAGCCACCTGTATCCAGTTCATAAGTTCCCCTTTGTTTAAGTGAGCCAGTCTGTTTCTAACGCCTGCAACCAAAAATCACCCACGGATCATCCCGAATTTTCAGATGAGGAAAACAAACCCAGAGAGGTAAGTGATCCCACAGGAAGGGAGCAGCAGAGCCAGACGTGAGCCCCAGCAAACCAGCTATGAGCTTCTAGTGTAAGTGTGTGGTGCAATCTCACTCAAATGTTCGTTTCCTTCTTTTTGATTTCTTTCTGCCCATGACACAGTCGCTGCTGTTCCGGGCTGGTTGCCTCCCTCGCCACTCAGCAGCCTCTATGTCTGCTGCTCTCAGATCAGAGAGTCCCACCCTGTGGGTCCCTCACAGAAGAGGCAAGAGCTCCAGATCTGCACCCACTTTGCACCAGAGCATAGAAGCAGAGCCAGCTTCTGGCATGGAAGGCCTTGGCTGAACTGTAATAATGTTAAATGCTACAGGATCCACCCTCTCTTTAGGGCACCAGGAACCCTGGAGGAAGACACAACCCCCAGTGCCCACCCCATTCCCACTCCCAGGCTAGCACCACTGTGGCTGCTGAGGCTCCAGCTGAAGGTCATGTTCCAAGTGTGCAAGGACAACCACACCTGGCGGCTGCCTTGGATGATGAAGGACACAGTCAATAGGGTCATTGCACCCAATCTCCAGGCCTTGCTGATGGTACAAACACTGAGACTTATCCTGGGCAGGTGGACTGACTTCTGGGCCTGCTGACCCCGCCTCAGTCCGGTGTGAGGAGGTCTCATGGTCTGTCTACAACACCAGCAAAACCTGCATGCCTGCCTCCTCCCTGTCCCCACACATATTTTCTTTGTCTCCCCCTACCCTCCTTGTTTTTATAGTCACAAATGCACCCAGCTAAATTCAGGTCCAGAGACACAGCTTTGTAACTGAAAACAGGTTTCATTTTCTCTACCAGGGAAAACTAATGGCTCAAGTAAAAACAAGCATGAAGACGATGATGACGATATCAAGACACAGACAGTGAGATGGTCCTTAAATGAGAGAATATAATTGTTGTTGTCAAATGTTGCATTTCTGCATATGTGTGTGTGTTTATTGTAAGGAAACTTCTTGTTAGTTTATTTGGTCCTTATAAAAACCCAGAGGACAGTGGAACCAATGACAGTCTCAATGGGAGATGAGGCCACTGAGGTGCAAAGAGCTGGAGTTATCCAAGGTCACTGGGCCAGCACACAGCAGAGTCATGATGGAAACCCAGGTCTTGTGCCATCTATGCCCCACCCTCGGGGTCCAGCGCTGCCACTGGGCTCTCAGTAAAGCATATGGCCAAGCCCCCTGGGCAATGCGCTTCCTAATTCCCCATGCTGGCAGCTGCAGATGACGCACATTCTGTAGCATGTGCCTCTCTCTCTGTGGGACCCTCACAAGCTTTCTATTTGGGGCAACTTGACAGCTACCATTTCAATTGGAAAGCAAATACTGAGAACAGATTAAAGTCTAAGTCATGACTTAATTCTTTACCAGATGTCAGACAGCAGTTAAAATAAGGCAGTGTCTGTAAAACAAAACCCAACCAATTATTCCATGTCAGAGGAACAGAGCCAAGTCAATATCCTTGTTTGGGATTTCAAGGTCCTTTGTGTCCTCTAAAGAATCCCTGTGATAAGAAGCATGAGGGCAGATGTGAGCTCCAGGAGACATGGACCTCCCCGGCCTTGCCCACTGCTGTGTTCCCACATCTAGAACAGTCTGGCACACAGTAAGTGCTCCATGCGTATTTATGAAGTGAATGAATGCTCGACTTCCACTTTTCCTAAACAAGACTGATAAGCTGTCCAGGCAGGAGAAGGAGTCCGCACTGAAGGAGCACCTTCTCCGCTGGGGACTCCACCATGCTGATCTCGTTTAATCCTCGCAAGAGCACTTGGAGGTGGGGGTAACTTTATAGGCAGAGAATCTAAGACTTAGTCTTGCTGAAGGTAATACCATTAATAAAATTAGTAACTGACTGGGCTGGGACTCAAACCCAGGTCTCACTGAGTCTAGGCTCTCTCCTTTCCCCACTGAGCCACACCAACCACCTTCCAAGGTCCTTAGGGTGCACGTGTTTGTGGTACTAAACCCTTTTATCTGCAAGGCGGCCATCTGCCTGTGTGCTAGCTGTGCAGGCTGAGGTGATCCCTCTGCCTTATCCCAGTGCACCCTAGCTGCAAGCAGAAGAGCAATAGCTATAGCATCAGAGTTCTGGAAAGGAGTGAGGACAAGTGTGTATGTGTGTGTGTGTGCATGCGTGTGTGTGTTCATGCATGGATGTGTGTATATATATCAAGCCTGAATTCCAACTGGCAGGATCAGTTCCCAGCATTCAGTAGGTTCTAAATATGCATTAGTGGGATGAATTCCTTGGACTTACTGAATAATATGAGTGCTCATAAGGAAGAACAATCCAATATTGACTATTCAGCAAAATAACAATAACCCTTCATAATGCTATTGCACTTTTAGCTTTTGAAGTACCCACACGTACTTTATTTATCTTGGACACAAGGGGTAGGTAAACCTTGCTCCCATGTAAACAGACAAAAAAGGTTAAAGCATAGAAGTTCTGTGATCTGGCCAAGGACCTGGGAGCTGTTACCCTGCAGAGGCAGAGCACAGCCAGACTCTGGTATCATTAGTCCTTTCCAGCAGCCCACACTTAGCCCCCTACTCTCCTCCTCCATTTGCATTTGGCCAGCAGACCTCTGAACCTCTGCCATAGAAGAGCTGTGAACAGACCAAAAAGATGTCTTAATTTTGTATCCTTACAGCAAACATCAACCTCAACTCATGAAACCTCCTTTTACAAACAGCACTAGAAAGACAGGCTTCATAGAGAGAAGGATTAGAACCTCAGGGAAATTTCTTTTCCTTTTTCTTTTAAAAATAAAAAAGCAGTTCGTTGTATGTGCACAGACTATTGTTCAGTGCTGGGAAAACCTGCTTCTCCAAGGCATCCCTGGCAGAAGGTGGCTTTGCAGATCTCACGAGTCGAGGTGGGGAGAAAACCTGCAGCTGTTAATCTGCCGGCTGCCCTGCTAGAATGTGAATTGGCAACTCTAGAGGTCAAGAGGAGAACAGCTTGCTCTCAAGTTTATTCCCCGGGCAGCTAGTGTTACTCAGACAACACTGATTGCCCTTTTGCCTGTGATGGACCGGCACCGGCCCTGGTCCCAGGTATGTGTGAGCCACTGCAGAGCAGTCTTTCAGCATCAGCGTTAAATGCCTTTCTAAAATAACATCACTCAAATTTTATGTGCAAAGCAGCTGAGAAGAGTGGGAGGCCCAGCCATCCTTCTAGCCTACAGGTGAAAAGTGTTACCATCAATGGTGTGAAACCCACTCGCAGGAGTAAAAGGCCCTTGTCTATTACACATCTTCAAGTGAGAAGAGTTCCTAGCTCGGATCTTTGGGCTGATGTAATTATGTCCCAGGTTACTTCCCCTCTTCTCTCTCCATCTTGCCGCGCTCCATAGAAAGCACAGGTTTCAATCATTACAAGGTTTGTATACAATGACCTCATTTTCCTGTGAGTCTGCCAAGTTCTAGGCATGTCAAAGAAGTGTGGGGCCAAGAATCATTTTAGAAATTATGATGCTCTTTCAAAAAGTAGGAATTTTTGCCAAAGAAGAGAGAGGTGCAGAATGAAGGCACGGAGGAGAGATGGATGGAATAAATATTGATATTTGTCTCTCCCTTGACCTGCCCCCAACAGCCAGAAATAACGGCCCTCTCACTTATCTCTCCAGATCCCTGTAGGCATTGTTGATGAAAAAAGCCAAACTCTGTGAAATATTTGAAGAGATTTACTCTGAGCCAAATGTGAGGACCACGACTCGTGACCACATGTGCCCAAGGTGGTTGGGGTATAGCTCGGTTTTATACATTTTAGAGAGGCACAAGTCATCAGTCAATACGTATAAGGTATACATTGGTTCAGTCCGGACAGATGCGACAACTCAAAGAGGTGGCTTACAAGGCATAAGTGGATGCGAAGATTTTCTGATTGGCAATTGGTTGAAACAATTATTACCTAAAGACCTAGAATCAAGAGAAAGGAATGTCTGGGTTAAGATAAAGGGTTATGGAGACCAAGGTGGTTACTATATAGATGAAGTCTTACAGATGGTCGCCCTTAGAGGCAATCGATGGCAAATATTTTCTATTCAGACCTTTAAAATGTGCTATATTCTTAGCTAATCTCTTCACGATCAGAAAAAGACCTGGAAAGGGAAGGGGATTCTCTACAGAATGTAAATTTCTTCCACAAGAGACAGCTTTACGGGCTGTTTCAAAATATGACAAAAAATATATTTTGGGGTAAAATATTTTGATTTCTTTCAGGGCCTGCTGTCTGTCATGTGATGCTATACTAGAGTCAGGCTGGAATTTGGTATCTTATTGCTACAAAGAGTCTCTTTTTTCAGGTTTTTTTTTTTTTTTTTTTTTTTTTTTTTAGACGGAGTCTCGCTCTTTTGCCAGGCTGGAGTGCAGTGGTGTGATCTTGGCTCACTGCAACCTTTGCCTCCCGGGTTCAAGCGATTCCCCTGCCTCAGCCTCCCGAGTGGCTGGGACTACTGGCACGCACCACCACACCCAGTTATTTTTTTGTATTTTAGTAGAGGCAGGGTTTCGCCATGTTGGCCAGGATGGTCTTGATCTTCTGACCTCTAGGCCACCCACCTCGGCCTCCCACAGTGCTGGGATTACAGGTGTGAGCCACCATGCCGGGCTCTCTTTTTTCAGTTTTAAGACCTCTGTTTTTATGTTAATGCTGGTCAGTTGTGTCTGAATTCCAAAGAGAGGAGAGTATACTGAGGCATATCCAACCCCCACCTCACTTGCCTCATGGCCTGAACTAGTTTTTCAGGTTTTTTTGGAATCTCCTTGGTCAGGAAAAGAGGTGCATTCAGTCAGCTGGGGTAGGGGGCTTAGAATCTTATTTTTGGTTTACAGATATTTCAGTGTCAGCACTTATTCAAGGGCTATGGCCAGCCCAACATCAGTATACACCATTCATATTGCCAGTAGCCTAGGTCACTGGAACCTAGAGTTGTGGAGTAGACAGCTTACACAGCCACACTTAGGTGGCCTCAGTCTTATCCCGTTGTACTATCTAGCTGTTATCCCAGACTGACCCCAACTTCCACCCCTCAACTCTACCCAGGACTGTAACGCTGAGCACAGGGACTATCCAGTATGTCCTATTCATTTTGGAGGTCCACAGCATGGCAAATGCTGCTTCGATATAGTAGAGTTTCCACAAATGTTTGTGGAGTGAATTGTAAGTTAGAAACCTTTGAAAGAAGATTGGAAAATTATGTATGTTATCTCCTCACGTGTTTAGTAAGAATAGGCTCAGTTATGTTGTGGTTAAAAGACAACCACTCTTTGAAAAGATCAACATTGACAAAACTTTAGTTTGACCAAGAATAGAGAAGGCTCAAATTATGAAAATCTGGAATAACACCAAAAGAAATATCACTATAGACCCTACAGAAATAAAAAGGATTGTAAAAGAATACTGTGAACAATGGTGTGCCAAAAAATTCAATAACCTAAATGAAACATAAAAATTTCTAAAAACATACAAACTACCAAAACTGACTAAAAGAGAAATAAAAACCGAAGAGAACCTATAAGACATTGAATCAGTAATACGTTATTTCTTCCCCACAAAGAAAAGCCCAGACCCAGATGCCTTCACTGGTGAATTCTAAGTACTTAGGAAGAATTAACACCTATCCTTCCCAAACTCTTCCAAAAATGAGAAGAGGAGGCAACACTTCCCAACTCATTCTATGAGGCCAGTATTAGCCTGACACCAAAAGCATACAAAGATATTTATTATAATATCTCTTACAAATATAAGCACAAGCTACTCAACAAAATACTAGCAAACCAGATCCAGCCACATATCAGAGTGACCGTGTCCCATGATCAAGTAAGGAGTTATCCCAGAAAAACAAGTTTGGTTTGAAATACAAAATGCAATCAAGTGAAACAAAGGACAAGATAAAAACACAAAAACCATATGATCATCTCAATAGACGGAGAAAAAGCATTTAACAAAATCCAGCACCCTTTTGATACAGGAGATAGAAATTATTTAGGCAGATAGTAAGGGCAACAGAGTCATCAGTGGCATTTCCCTTTTAACAAAAAGCAGCCCCAAAGCAATTTCCTTTCTAACAAAGAGCAGCCTGAAAAATCGAGCTGCAAACAGAGATAAGCAAGCTGGAAGCTTGCACAGCTGAATGCCGGCAGCTGTGCCAATAGAAAAGGGCTACCTGGAAGCCAGGTATATTCAGCATGGAGGCTCTATCTTCCCTTTTCTTTGTCACCATGTGCACAAAGAAGCAGGCAACATGGCGCTGGCCAGGTAGCATAATAAAAGAATAGGTTGGAGGCGGCTAGATTTTCACTCGCTATGCAAATGACATACCTGGTCTGACCAATCTCTGATGTGCTATGTAAATCAGACACCACCTCCTCAAGCTCATCTATAAAACCTCCTGTATTTCACCACAGACCAGAAGACCTGCTCGAGACCCCTCTCTGTGCAGGAGAGAGCTTTTCTCTTTCTTTCGCCTATTTAACCTCCTCTCTTAACCTCATTCCTTGCGTGTCCATGTCCTTGATTTCCTAGGTGTGAGACAACGAACCTTGGGTATTTACCCCAGACAATGACACCACTTCACTTTCATGATAAAAGCAATCTACAAATCAGGAATAAAAAGAAATGTCCTCAACTTGATAAATAGCAACTATGAAAAACCCACAGCTAACATCATACTTAATAGTGAAAGACTGGGAGCTTTTCCTTTAATACCAGTAATAAGAGAAGGATGTCCACTCTTGCTACTTCTATGCAACACTGTACTGGAGGTTCTAGCCATGGCAATTGGCAAGAAAAAATAATTAAAGGCATCAAGATTGGAAAGGAAGAAGTAAAACTAATTGTAGTTATAGATAACATGATCTTGTATACAGAAAATTCTAGAAAGTATTAGAAACCAAGAAATTATTAGAATTTTTAAATGAGTTCAAAAGGGTGTAGGATACATGACAAAATACAAATACACACTTATACAAGCCTGGTCAACATGGCAAAACTCCATCTCTACTAAAAATACAAAAATTAACTGGGCATGGTGGTGCATGCCTGTAATCCCAGCTACTTGGGAGGCTGAGGTGGGAGAATTACTTGAACCTGGGAGGTGGAGGTTGCAGTGAGCCAAGATCACACCACTGCACTCCAGCCTGAACAACAGAGCAAGACTCTATCAAAACAAACCAACCAACAAACAAAAAAGTACATTTATATATTATACATTTATACAATATACAAAAATCAATTGTATTTGTATACTTTAACAAGAAACAATCTGGAAAATGAAACTAAAAGTCAGTATAACAAAAAAGTTTAAAATTTGTACACTGAAAATTACCAGACACCACTGAAAGAAATTAAAGATTTAAATAAATAAAAAGATGTCCCATGTTCATGGATTGAAAGGCTTAATATGAAGATGGCATTACTCTCCAATTTGATGTACAGTCAATGCAATCCCTACCAAAATCTCAGCTGTCTTTTTTGCAGACCTTGACAAGCTGATCCTAAAATTCATATGAAAAATCAAGGAATCCAAAACAGTCAAAACAATCCTGAAAAAAAAAATTGGAGGACTCACGCTCCCCAATTTCAAAACTTACTACACAGCTATAGCAATCAATATTATGTGATACCAGGATAAGAATAGAAATATAGATCAATGGAATGGAATTGAGAGCTGAGAAAGAAACACATTTATGGTCAACTGGTTTTGTATTAGAGTGTCAAGTCAATTCATTGGAGAAAAAACAAACTTTTTAACAAATGGTGCTTGGTCAGGCAACTGGATATCTACATACAAAAGAGTTAAGTCAGAATCTCTATCTCACACCATATGCAGAAATTAACACAAACTGGATCAGAGACTTAAATGTAAGAGCTAAAACCACACACTCTTAAAAGAAAACCCGGGAATAGATCTTCATTACCTTAGATAAGCAACACCTTCTTAGATATGACACCAAAAGTACAAACAACAAAAGGAAGAAACAGATTGGACTTCATAAAAATTTAAAACTTTTGTTCTTCAAAGGACATCATCAAGAATGTAAAACAACAACCCACAGAAGCAGAAAAAACACTTCGAATCATATATCTGATATTTATATTCAAAATTAAACAACTCTTACAACTCAATAAAAGGACAAATAATCCAATTAAAAATGAGCAAAGCATTTAAATTAACATTTCCTCAATGAAAAGCTACAAATTGCCAATAAATACATGAAAAGATGCTCAACATCATTAGCCATCAGGGAAATGCAAATCAAAACCACAATAACATAGCACTTTACCCATTAGGATGGTAATAATTAAAAAGACAGCTATTAATAAGTGTTGTGGAGAAATTAGAACCCTCTTACCTGTCTGATGGGAAAGTAAATGGTGCAGCTATTTTGGAAGGTCTGTCAGCTTCTCAAAAGTGTAAACATAGAGTTACTACATGACCCAGCAATTCCACTCTTAAGTGCATACCCAAGAGAATTTGAAACAAATGTCCACACAAAAATTTGTACACAAATGTTCATAGCAGTATTACTCATAACTAAAAGGGAGAAATAATCCAGGTGACCATCAACCAGTGAATGAACAAAACGTAGTACATGTAACATACAAAATGTAGTATACAAGGACTATGCTTCAGGAATAAAAGGGAATGAAGTGCTGATATATGCTACAATATGGGTGAAACCTGAAAACATTATGCTAAATGAAAGAAAAAACAGACACAAAAGACTTGTTTCTTTTTTTTTTTTTTTTTTTTTTGAGACAGAGTCTCACTGTGTCACACAGGCTGGAGTACAGTGGCATGATCTCAGCTCACTGCAACCTCCACCTCCCAGGTTCAAGCGATTCTCCTGCCTCAGCCTCCTGAGTAGGTGGGACTACAGGTGCCCGAAACCACACCTGGCTAATTTTTGTATTTTCAGTAGAGATGGGGTTTCACCATGTTGGCCAGGCTGATCTGGAACCCCTGACCTGAAGTGATCCGTCCGCCTCGACCTGCAAAAGTGCTGGGGTTACAGGCATGAGCCACTGTACCTAGCCCAAAAGACTACAAATTACATGAAATGTCCAGAATAGGCCAATCTATACCAACAAAGTAGACTAGTAGTTGCCTACGGCTGGGAGGAGGGTGGGAGAAAGTGGGAAGTGACTAGTAATGGGTTTGGGGTTTCTTTTGGGGGTGATGAAAATGTCCTAAAATTAAATAGCAGTGATGGCTGCTTGCACCATTAGATATACTAAAACCTACTGAAATGTATAATTGGAAAGGCTAGTTTTGTGGTATAAGAATTACATCTCAATAAAGCTCTTCTTTAAAGAACTAAATTAATTCAAATTGTCAAAATAGCTTGCGTAAATATGTACCTGCATAAACACTGGATACTGGGAAAAGAATTTGTACTGAGTATTTCTATCACTAGATGGATGGTAGGAGAATAAATACACGAGTGTAACTAGCTCCTGTCAGCTACAGATAGGAGGAAGGGAATTAAATGTATTGAGCATCTACCATGTGCCAAGCACCAGGGCAGATGCTTTCATTTAATCTTCACACAACAACACTATTAGATGGTATTGAGATCTGTTTCACACATGAGGAAACTGAGGTGAATAGAGTTGCTCAAGGTCTTATAGCTAGTAAAAGGCAGAGCCGGGATTTAAACCGAAGACTGCCTGACTCCCAAACCTTTTGGCACTAACCATGGGGCAAAGGACATGTAAAAATCTGATTAATAGTAGTGGCAAATGGTATTCTGGCTGTATTAGGGACCAGAAGAATTTTCCAAAATTATCATAGACTGTGGGATTGCCATCTGATAAAAAAAATGGATGAAAAGTCCGGCTGTGGCTATGATTTCTATGGTCCCTGCATGTAGCTAACTTCCCTATCTCTCCGATTAAAGACATCAGGACCCATGAAGAATTGCACTGAATCTACTAAGTCCAAGTTGCTGACATCTATTTGAGCATTCGATGTTCTTTCTCCAATGTTAAAACGATTCCTTAGTGTTTTCATCCCTGTTCAGCAACCTGACCAGATAAGGCCCTTTATGCACACACAAGACACAGAAGACCAAATTCAGGCAAGACAGTAGCAATCCGGTGGGACACAGATTCCTCACAACATAGAACTGACCTGGGTTTGAGGCCATGAATACCTAAGATGATTAACTGACCACAAGATTCATGCTGCCCTTCCGTGCTGTGAAGTTGTTGCTGGGAAGTCAGGTTCTACATCTCTCTCTTTGTATCTCTGTGGAGGCACATAATGAGGTCTAGCCAGTGGACTGTGAGCAGAAGTTTGGGCAGAAAATTCTGGGGTTCTAGGAACCTGGAGTACTGTCTAGTAGGGTTACACAGGCTCTGCGTGGATGTACCTCCTTGTTCCTGGGACTATTTACCTCTCGGATAGCAGTGTGGCCAGAGGAGGGCCAAAGCGAAGCCCTCTAAGGCAGGGGGTCCACATTAGGAGCCGACTTGCCCGGGGGTCAGGGAGTACCGGCCATGAAATTTCAGGTGAGGATTAATTTTCTTGCCCATCAACATACAGATACCATGACCTATTTTGTAGAGTTGCTTTGAGGATCAAAGGAAATACTTTATATAAAAAATCTGGTACACAGTAGGTGCTTAATAAATGTTCATTTTCTTTTTTGTCTCTGACCTTCCTAATAACTTCCCTGTTCTTCCCCTCCTTTCCCTTCATGACCCCTCTCACCCGCACCCCCAGCTGTGTTCCCTTTCCTTCCTCTCTAGAACCCAGGGGTTTGGCTCACCTGACTACAGCGGCCCTGAGGTCACTCCGCTCCTGTCTTCAGCTGCAGGAAAGCTCTTTTTCCATTTAGAACATATTCTGGGGTTTTACTGGTTTTAGGGAAGGGGAAGATACTGCAGTTTACACAATGGGTTAGAAACCTCAGATTACTCTCTTGCTTGCTAATGAGAAGTTTGAGAAAGGCTTTTGGGTCCTGGCCAAAACCTCTTGACTTTTGTGGGGCAGAAATTTGATTTCCAGTGAGATGTCAAAACATGCCACTGAGCATAACTTGCAGAGGTTTGTATTTCACTTATTTGGTTTGGAAATGAACAAAAAGCACTTCCTTTATGTTGCCCTCAGCAGACATGCACACGACTGTGTAACCAGCTCTCAGTCTTTCGGGGACTGAGGGACCCTTCAGAGATGCTGTCAGCTTCAGATCTCTTTTCCAAGCTCCCCTTTTCTTCACAAAGCCCCCTTCAGGAATGCCTCAGCATCTCACCTTTGTTTCTTGTGACTTGCGCTGTCTTTATGAATGTTGTTGCTGCCCAGAGAAGTCCAGGCTTAGTTGCTTGACACTCAAGCCCGTGCGAAAGATCAGGCCTTCCCTTGGTCTGTGTCCTCACCACTCCCAGGTCTTACCTTGAGCCTTTGAAGGGGAGGTCTCTTAGAGAAAGTTTTGGTCTTAAAAAAAGTTTTCAAATCTTTCTTCTCCTGCTACATCTAGTTATTGAGGAATGAAATATAACCTCCAGCCCCCAAATTTATCTGTTTTTAGTTTTACATTGTTTAGGATCAGAGCAAGAGGTTCAGGAATTCTCTTTCTGGGAGGAGTGGCTGAAAAATGAATAAAACAATGAAGTTGCTTTCCTTATATGAAATGTTTTTCATGAGTAGGATTAATGCATGTTATCCTCCAACTTTTATCCAATTCTATATTCATCTTGTTTTTCTATCTCAAAAAGCACTTGACTTTGAGCTAGATGTGATATAAGCAATTCACAATCATTTCTTTATTGATTCCATTTTTGGGGGCAAATATTTATTGAGCACCTACTATGTATAAGACATTGTGTTGGACACTGTGAAGGATGCAAAGATTAATGAGCCATGACCTCTGCTATCAAGCTGTTAAGTCAATCTTGGTTTAGTTATTCTTTCTATTGAGATGTTTTGTGGCCCTGCTTTAGACTTTAAGCGTTAAGTCCATGGCTTTCTTCTAGAAGCAGAACTATGTTTATGCAATTCTTTGCACATTTGAATAAGAAAGTATTCATGTAACAAGTACTCTGTATCCAGTCCCAAGTATCCAGCACTATGGAGATTCAAGGCAAGTTTAAGTCACGATCCTCTCAAGATCTAGATGAGAAGAGAAGACAATTATCCAGCAGTGTAAGACAGATGCCTGGATGTAAATAAATACAGAATTTTATAGTCAGGTGAGTTTTAAACTTCAATAGACAAAATTTAAACTTGCCAATTAAAGTATCTATGTATCTACTAAAGCTTAATAATTGCCTAAGACTCAGCAATTTCAGTCCTAAATATATACCCAGTAGGACTGTGTACATATATTCATCAAAAGACACTTTCAGGAATGTTAACAACAGCACTCTTTGTAACAGCACCAGACTGGAAACTACCCAAGTGCCCTTGGCATTTGATAGAAGGGATAAGTAAATTGTGGTATAATCAAATAATAGGATACTATATAGCAATGAGAATGATCTATCTGAATATGCAATAATATAGATGAACCTCACAAAAATAATGCTTAGCCAGAGCAACCAGAAGCAAAAACAAAACAAAACAAAAAAACCCCACAATTTATTTGTCTATTTCTAGAAAGGACAAAAACAGGCAAAAGTATTCTATGCTCTTAGAAGTCATGATAGTGGCTATTTTGGAGGGATAGAGGGATAGTGACTGTAAAAAAGAGACAGGAGGGGACTTCCAGGGGTGGGAACATTCTGTTCTTGATCTGGGAGCTAGCCCTATCGGTGTGTTCAATTCTGAAACTTTTTTTGTTCATTTTTTGGTCTAGATATTATACTTCATTAAAAAGTTTTAAAGAGTCACCAATTTAAAAATTGACAGAATTTGGAATCACCAGTCAAGAAGCCTGAATCTTAGAGCTGATTCTGACTGTTGATCATCTCCTTGGGCAAATCCGTCTCTTTGTGTTTTGGTTTTTTTTTTTTTTTTTTGAGACGGAGTCTCGCTCTGTCGCCCAGGCTGGAGTGCAGTGGTACAATCTTGGCTCACTGCAAGCTCCACCTCCCGGGTTCAAGCCATTCTCCTGCCTCAGCCTCCCGAGTAGCTGGGACTACAGGCGCCTGCCACCGCGCCCGGCTAATTTTTTGTATTTTTAGTAGAGATGGGGTTTCACCATGGTCTCCATCTCCTGACCTTGTGATCCGCCCGCCTCGGCCTCCCAAAGTGCTGGGATTACAGGCGTGAGCCACCATGCCCGGCCGGTTTTTTTATCCATGGAGTGGTGATAAGGCTTTCTCCCTGTGTCTCACAGCTACCTGCTTTATTATATGTAGGGAAACCTGGCATACCACGTAGTAGATGTGGGGCTTCTTTGTGCAAGTTCACTCTTGATACTTAGAAGCCTGCTCTCCATTAAACTTTATTTCCTGAAACCTGGCCTTTTCAATGTCAACTCTGATTCGCTCTTTGAATCCCACCTTCCTTCCACTTTGCTTATTCTCTACAGTGCCTCAGTCTCACGGAGCAATTCCTCAATCTGAGTGTTTCACCTTATCACATGATGATATTTGGCCTCAAAATATGGAACAGAATATGGCACCCTCTGAGAATATGGAAGCTTATTTGGTTATGTTCTGGAATATGTCCTTTCCCATTTGGTGTCTTCTATCAGTCCCAACAGAAAAAAAAAACAGAGTGCACACCTTTCACTTATCACTCAACGTTTTTTTTTTTTTTGTTTTTTTGAGACAGAGTCTTGCTCTGTCACCCAGCCTGGAGTGCAGTGGTGCGATCTCGACTCACTGCAGGCTCCTCCTACCGGGTTCAGGCCATTCTCCTGCCTCAGCCTCCTGAGTAGCTGGGACTACAGGTGCCCACCACCAGCTGTATTTTTTGTATTTTTAGTAGAGACAGGGTTTCACCATGTTAGCCAGGATGGTCTCAATCTCCTGACCTCGTGATCTACCTGCCTCAGCTTCCCAAAGTGCTGGGATTACAGGTGTGAGCCACTGCATGCAGCCCACCCAATACTTTCAACATCACACCCCTTCACATAGTGTGTGAGAACTGGACAGCAGAGGATTCCATTTCCCTGGACAGCAGAGAAAGTTCCATTTCTCCCGTCTCCACCTTTGTGCTATTGTTATCCTACAGAATTCTACATATTTTATAAACTTCACACTACATTGCTATTACTTTTGCTCAAAACAGCCAAATATCCTTGAGACTTAAATAATTGAAAAATGCTATTATTTAGCCATGACGTTTAAGAGTTTATACTGTTCATTCCTTTATTTAGATCTATATTTTCATTTTGTGTCATTTCCTTCTGTCTGAAGAATTTCCATTAATACTTTTGTTGTTTTGTTTTTTGTTTGGTGCAGTGGCACCATCATAACTCATTGCAGCCTCAAACTCCTGGGCTTAAGCAATCCTCCTGCCTCAGCCTTCCAAAATGCTGAGATTACAGGCATGAGCCACTGCGCCCAGCCCCTTAAACATTTCTTCTACTTTGGTTCTGCTGGTGATGAAGTCTAGTAGATTTTGTATGTCTGAAAATTTTTATTTTACCTTCAGTTGAAAAATATTTTTGCCAGGTATAGACTTCTAGGTTGACTGGGTTCCCACTTTCCAGTCCTTTAAAGATGTTATTCCACTCTTGTAAGGTTTCCTCAAAATAGATAAATAAATAAATAACTGTGGTCACTTTTATCTTTGTTCCTCTGTATGTAACTTGCCTCTCTCTGTCTGCTTTTAGGAGTTTCTCTTTACTCCTGGTTTTGAGCAATATGACGATGGTGTGCTGCAGTGTGGCTTTCTCCAGGTATCTCATGCTTACGGTTTATTGGGCTTCTTGGATATGTGGGTTTACAGTGTTCATCAAATTTGAAACATTTTGGCCATTATTTCTTCAAATAATTTTTTCTGTTTCCCAATCTTCTCCCGTTCTCCTTCAAAGAATCCTGTTACTTATATTAGGCTGCTTATAATTGTCTCACAGCTCATGGACGCTGTTCATTTTCAAATGTTTTTTTCTGTCTGGTTTCTATTTCCATGTCTTCAAGTTCTCTCATCTTTCTTCTACGGTGTTTTATCTTCCATTATTCTAACCTGAGATACTGTAGTGCTCATCTCTAGATGTTTGCTTTCAGATTTTTATATATCTTCCATGTTGCCATTTCACATGTTCAGTCTTTAGTTTCTTGAATTCATGAAACACAGTTATAAGAACTGTTTTAATGTCCTTCTCTGCTAACTCTAACACCTGTGTCAGTTCTGGATCAGTTTCAATTGATTGATCTCTTTGGTGTGGGTCCTATTTTCCCACTTCTTCGCCTGCCTGATAATTTTTTATTGGGTGCCAGATATTGTCGGGTGTTGGATATTTTTGTATTCCTATAAATCTTTTGGAGCTTTACTCTGGGACAACTTGATGCTCTTGGATCTTGCTTTTATGATTTATTCAGTATATCTGGAATAAGACTCCACCTAGGGTTAATTATTCCCCATTGCCAACGCAGAGCCTTCCTATGTATTCTACCCAGTGCTCTCTGAATTTTCCAGTCTGGCTGTGGAAACAGGCTCTATTTTCAGCTCTGTGTGGTCTTCAAGGATTGTTCCTTCTAACCCTTTAGGGTGGTTTTCCGGCCTTGGGTAGTTTCTTCATATGAATAAGCTGGTCAGTAGGCAGCTGACTACCCTGCTGGTCTCTGGAATTTCCTCTCTGTAAAGCTTTCTCCTCTCTGGTGCCCCACTCTCAAATCTAGACACCTCAGCATCCTTGAATCCCAACTCCATCTCCTCAACTCAGGGAACCCACCGAGGCTCTGCCTGGGTTCCCTGTCCTGATGCCACATTCTGGAAACTCTCCATGCAGCAAGCTGGGGTAACTGTAGGGATCTCCAACCTTCATTGCCTGTTGTCTAATGTCTTGAAAACCCTTACTTCATACACTTGACCTAGTTGTTTAGTTGTTTCATGTGGGAAAGTAAATTCAGTCACTGCTACTCCATCCTGGCTGGGACAGAAAGGATACATAAACCCAGTTGACCTAAAGATGTTTGTGGCATGTTTTCCCCATTATCTTATAGTGTTTTCAAGGCTAGTATATATTAAACTTTTAAATTTTGAAATAATTAAAAAATTGAAGAATAGTTGCAAATATATGCAGAGTTCCAGTACAACTTTCACACAGCTTCCCCTAATGTTAGTATTTTTTATTTGTATTTTTAGTACAAAAGTAATGAATGTTAATGGTAGCAGAAAATTAAAAATATAAAGTATATTTAAAATATACTTTGCATATGAAAATGTAAATATCATATTCACATATCACAAATATTTTTCTCATTTTATTAAGTGTTAGTCCAAACTGCACCATTTTGTAAGCTGCCTGCCATTTTGCAGACCTTGGTCAAAGTGAAACATTTCCCTGGAGTTCGGGCTGTGAGGAACATCCTGCCTAACCACCTGACCACAGGTAGACAAAGGCCCAACGGAAGAAACAGCCTGCCTCTTATCATATGCTGAGACAGGAGCAAGGGGCATCACATTCCTCAGGAACAAGGGCCAGAATCGCCTCAACATGGGAACATCTTATCAATATCCTGCTGGGCAGCAAGCCAGACTGCCCAGACCCTTCCTGCCCATACCTAGAAACTGCACCAGCCTGTAAGCAGCAGTGGGCTCTGGCATTAGGCTGGTCCCCCACTTCTGTAGATTTTATGCTGAACATAAAGCCTGCATTTGCTGTTGAGCCACCCCATTTCTCTCTCTCTCTCTCTCTCTGTGTGTGTGTGTGTGTGTGCGTGTGTGTCTTTCTTTAACCCTTGCCTTCCCTTCAAAACCTAACAAGTAAGCATGTATGGGAGGGGAGAGACATTGTCCTCACTCCATATTCCTGCTGCAGCCCAAAGAAGAGGGGACTGCCACTCCCCTCCCCCTTGGGAATGTTGGAAGAGAGGTAGGAGGTGGGACTCAACTCCAGAGGCAGGGTTCAGACACTGGACCAAATTGAGGACTACCTAAAACCAGGAAAGGGCAGAAGCTGCTTTCTGTAAGACACGCCCACCAGTGCACCATGTCAGTTTACTGCTGCCATGGCAACACCTGGGAATTACTGTGCCTTTCCATGGCAATGACTCAACAACCCAAAAGTTACTAGCCTTTCCCTAGAAATTTCTGCATAAATGCCACTTAATTTACATGTAATTAAAAGTAGGTCTAAACGTGACTGCAAAACTGCCCTGAGCTGCCACTCTTAGCACACTGCCTATGGGGTAGTCCTGCTCTGCAGGAGTGGGCACAGAGCTCTGACACTGCCAGAGCTGTAACACTGCTGCTTAAATAAAACTGTTTTCTGTGACCACCAGCTCACCCTTGAATTCCCTGGACACAGCCAAGAACCCTCACAGGCTAAGCCCCACTTTGTTTTCTCTCTCCACACTCAGCTACTCTTTTCAAGAGTACTGAAGTAGCTATGAGCTAGTGAGGCTGATACTTAGGCCATATTTTGCTGTGGACAGGGTTTAAAGTGTTAAAAGTCAGCCTGTGGGGCCGGCTTACATGACCTCTCTTTGACTTCCTGTCTCCATGGGGTAAATTCACCCAAGGGAAGCCCCAGAACTGCCTCTTTTATTCTCTTATCCACAGTGATTAGGCAAGTGAGACAGGCTGGTAGTCCATGAAGCCAGCTGGGGGGACTGGACTCAGAGTCCATTCTGTAGGCCCAGCTCTCCCGGTAGCCAGGTCCTCAGGTCTTGATCCCGGAGGAGTAGCAGGCTCTGCTTTGGCTTCAACGCCAAGTTCTGTTCTCCCAGGAAGCTGATTCAAGAGAGTCCTTGCAATGGACTATTTGTGTCCCCCCAAAAATTTGTATGTTCAAATCTTAACCTCCAAGGTGATGGTGTTAGCAAATAAGACCTTATTAGGAGGTGACTAGGCCACAAGGGCAGAGCCTTCAGGAATGGGATTAATGCCCTTATCGAAGAGACCCCAGAGAGACCCTTGACTCTTTCACCATGTGAGGTTATAGTGAGAAAATCACCATTTATGAGGAAGCATACCTTTATCAGACACAGAATTTGCTGGCACCTTGATCTTAGACTTCCCAGCCTTCAGAAATGTGAGGCATAAATTTCTATTGTTTATAAACCACTCAGTCTATGGTATTTTGTCATAGCAGCCCAATCAAATGAACAAAGATAGCCCTGCACAGGGAGCGGTGGGTGCTTGCCTGGTTAGTAATAAAGCTATTGTTTTAATACCCATTAGCCTAGGGATTTTCTATTGCCTAGAACTCTTACACCCAACCTCACCCCCAAACCCCTAGAATATACTCTACATGATCATGTTTTAATGGCAATGTAGAAATACTTTGTATGGTTATACCCATGATAAATGTATTCAATTCTCTGTTGTATATTTAGCTTGTCTTCAGTTTATTGCTATTATATACAATATTTTGATAATCATTTTTATGCATATGTGTTCTCATAGAGGTTTATTTTCTTATTCCTGTCATCTAGATAACCCTCTACCAGCTGAATAATAGAGCCTATGTCTAATCTTGAAATCTCACAGACATGTTTCCCTGAGGCATGGATAAGTAATTTAAAGACCCTACTCCATTATGCTTTTGTAGAAAAATAATTTTAAAATATCAAAAAAGCAGAGAATAAACAATTGCAAGTTTTTACATTATATAAAAATACACAATTTTAAACAAGACTTAAATGCATATCAACTTAAGCAAAATTAAAAGAAACACAAATGCTTTAGTTCAATGAAATATATTTTGCATTATCTTTTTTTTTTTTTTTTTGGCTTTACTGCAGTATTTAATACAGGTTGTCCCTCAATCCCAAACAGAAAGGAAGCTTCTGATTTACCCTTTATTACTGTAAAACAAAAGTCTTTCTAGATATTCCTGTCTTTGAGGTATAAAAAAATTGAGGATCTTTAGTTGCCATCCAAATTTCTTTCATATGGTGTTCTTTTTTGCTATTTTATTTCACTATAATGGATTCACCCACTGACTCTCTACGCAGGACTTCTCTAAGATGGACTACACTTCCCTTTACAAACTCTAAGCGTCTACCTTCCCTCTCCTCCCTGGAGCAAACAGAAAGGGAAGCACAGCCAGACTGTCTCCCGTTCTCAGGGCCTAGCACAGCACCTGGCACAGAGGCACTGCAAACATTTTTCCAAACTCTGATATTGAATCCACACCACACCCACAGCCACAGTCTGAGCCCTCAGGATGTGCTCTTCCCCGCAAGACTGCTCTGTCTTCAATAGTTCATGAGAATTATCCCAACTTTATTCCATTAAGAGCTTGGTCTTGAGTTCTGACACCACATTCCAGGCAAATGTGCAAATGTCTTCCCAAGCGCATCTTTGTTTCCCAGCTGTGCTTTTGTTTGAACAAGAGAGTCACAAGGTGCTATTTTAGCAGAGGAATCTTATGGGAAATAACCCCTCAGATTGACTGCTCCTGTGCGTTGGAAACTATAGGTTCCCATAGGGCATGGGGTGTGATTTGTTTAGAGTTGAATGGTTAAAGGCAGCAGGGTAAAGTCCTAGGATCATTCAGGTCATTCGAGGATCATTGAGGTCATTCGGTTCTGTCTACCTGCCTTGAGCCAAGAATAGCTTCTGGCTCTGGCCCACGTGGGCAGTGAAGGAAGAAGCTCCAGAACTCATCATCCCACCAGAACCAGGAGTCCACGGTCAACTCCAGGGCAATGTGGGAAGGGAACCAGGAAGTTCAGTAATGCAGGGAAGAGGCAAGAAAAAGAAGTACTAGAGACAAAGACCTTAGGACACTGGAGGCACCCAGTCAAGGGGAATTGTTTTCACTGCTACGATAATCAGAAGTAACAACCTTACCAGGCTAATTTACCTCTCACAGCCTCGCTTACTGCCTTTGTCTTCTTCTGCCCTCTCCTAAATGCTCCTTCTTGCCGTAAGCTTTCTCTTTGAGTGGTCCCTTTGACATTTCCACAAGGATCCCAACATGCCCACCATTGGATCCATGCCTGAGCCCTCTACTGGCCTGGGCTCACCCTCTCTAGAATCATGGTCCTATCTGGCTCTCCTTCTCCATCAAATACCTGCCACCAAGGTCTGTTGTCTCTACCCTTCACAGGCTTCTCAAACTGGCCATTCTCCTCATCCTGATTGCCCTGCCTTGGAGCAGACTCATCATCTCTCCCTGGGCTGTTGGCATCTTCTCCAGCCTGGCCTCCTTCACTCTAGCCTCGCTCTTCTCTAAACCCACATTACAGTGCTACCAAGGTTACTTATAAAACCCCAGGTCTGACAATATCCCCCTGGCTTTCAAATCTTCTGTGATTTAGTCCAAACTGTTTTTTCACTACACACTCCAGTGCAAGGCTCGCTATCATAACAGGAACATCCTGTGTTGAAGTTTTCCATACTGCTTGCAGCTTGTTCAAGGTTTGCAGCTGGTATTACTCTTTTTTCTTTTCCTTTTTTTTTTTTTTTTTTTAAAGTCTGCAGCATTTCAGGCTTTTCAATTCCAATAAGGTTTTTTTTTCAAAGTTCTTTGTCCATCTTCTTTTTATTTTTTTTTTCCTGAGACATCCAGGATGGAGTACAGTAGCACAATCATAGCTTACTGCAGCCTCGACCTCCTGGGCTCAAGTGATCCTCCTGCCTCAGCCTCCCAAGTAGCTGGGACTAGAGGTGCACATCACCATACTTGGCTAATTTTTTTTTTTTTTTCTTTTATAAGAGATAGAGTCTCACTATGTTTCCCAGCCTGGTCTTGAACTCTTGGCCTCAAGTGATCCTCCTGTTTTGGCCTCCAAAATTACTGGGATTATAGGTGTGAGCCACCACACCCAGCTGTCTATCCTCTTTATCATAGAGTTTAAATCTGTCTTGCAGTCTATCTGCTTTCTCCTATAATGGTTAACTAATATTTCTTCTGTGATTTCTTAAAGCTCCTACTGATGGTTGAACTATTTCTATATTTCTTAAAACTTTCAAATCCATGATTAAACAAAGAGCCCAGAATGCATAAAATTCTTTAAGTAAATATAGAGTCAAATGCCTATGTTTCACACAAAACATTACACAAAGTTTAAAAAAAAAAAACACTACACAAAGTAGGAATTCTAAGTTTAAATTCAAGAAGGTTAACTACATAAATGATCAGAAATGTATCTGATTCTTATACACAGCTCCACACTTGCCTGTCACCTCTCAGTGTCAACATTTATACAAGTAATACACATGCTCCTCACACAACCGGTGAATGTTTTGTGGTCATTAGCAGGAGTGATCAAATTTTAAAATGTGCCCAGATGAACTCTGAGGAAAAAAAAGGACACTGTGCTTTATAGAGGCACATCACTGCACGGGCCCGCTGAACTATATTGTTGAGTAACTCAGTCTGGATTCTACCACTCAACCACAGAGCTTGGGCCTAGGGGGTGCTCCATAAACACTGTGGGCCATGGAAAGTGGCACACTGAGGTTTTTACAGCCAAGCATGCTGTCTCTAGCAGCAGGACCAAGCACAGCTCTCTGGAATCACTCTTCCTGCTGTCACTTCAAATGTCTGGAGTCTTTCCCTAAACATCTGTGTCTCCCTTCATGGTGTGCTCATTCAAAAATGTATGTTGTAAACATTTACATTCTCCAACCTGTTCCAGTACTTGCCATGAGAAATTTGGCAATGTGACCAGGTGCTTCCTTTCCTTGGTCCTAATACTACTGCCTTCCATCCTTAAGGGGAATCCTCCGGAACCCACATCTGGAGACTGCTGATCAATTCTACCCTATCTGTTCCTTCTTGAACAACATCCACACAGTCTAATCTGAAAAGCTGGCGTGACAGTCCCCTGCTGGACAATATCCCTGGTGCCTGCTGCAGCATCTGCCCACATAAGCGCTCAACACACACTTATTGAAGGAATGAGTGAAGACCAAGTGTATACCCCCGAGACTCAATACGTCTCATGTATGTGCCCCAACTTCCTGGCACCTTTCTTCATGGCTTAACCATGACTGGGTTAATTTGCCCCAAGCTTAGTCAGAGGCCAGACTGCAAGCCTGTGGAGGCAGGAAGGCAGAAATACAGACTTTTGTCTGGACCACCTAGACCACAACTTGCCTGTGCAATGATGGACTGCCTAACCCCTGAACTTTCTCCTCCTTATCTCTGTCCCTGGGGCCCATGTAGAAAAGACAAGATGCTACTATCTACAGGCAGCTGGGTGAGCAGCCTGATGTTGGGGCATATGCAGACTGATGTCATCTTTTAAAGATTCTACAGGAACCTCTCTAGACAGGAGCTGGCTCCAGGCAGGCACATTTCCGTGAAAGCTCTTGCCAAAGACCATCGCTGAAGAATGTTATGTCGAACGTGGTAAGTGGTAGAGTAGCTCGATCAGGAGGCTGTCATCCGGCTGAGCTGTAATCTCCTACCACAAAGTTGTCTAATGTAATTTGTTGAGGCAAAGCCTAGCAGATTTAACAGGATGTGTCTATCCTTGGTCTCTGCTCAGTTCTTGGCTTCTTTCTGGTCACAGTCCCCACACACAGGGGAGGGGAACTGGTTGAGTCCTGCTCTGTCATTCCTGGGCTACAAAATCAGATGCCTTTCATAAGCCCAGGCTTAACTGTAAATAGTATCAGTTTACTATTCCCTCATTGAGCACCCACTGAATGCTCAGCAAGGCTGTGAGCATGCCATAAGTCACAGCTCCTTCTCTCCTGTATCTTGCATTGTAATGGGATTAACTGATAGTTCAATGGGCAATCATCATCTGACGATAAATGCTGTGATGAAAGGTGGGGTAGTTTTTTCCTCCTACGTTGAGACATATACATATAGAAAAGTCTATACACCATGCATACAAATGAACATAATTATTAAATGGTCACCAATAAAACCATGACCGAGGTCTACATTGAGATTAGTTGCCAGTTCCCCAGAAGTCCCCTGTCTACTTCTCCCTCATCGAAAGCAAATCTCACTCCACCACCGCAGTGGTAACCACTTTCCTGCCTTTGTTTTACCTCCTGTATGTATATATGATCCCTAAGGAATATAGTTTGATTTCACCTGTTCTAGTAATGGAGTCATCCACTAGTATTTCTTAGCACCTAACATCTTTCATTCAAACTTATGTTTGTGACAGTCACTCATTTTGTTTTGTGGAGCTATGGCTTGTTCTTTTTCATTGTTGTATAATATCCCATCATATAAGTATACTAAAGTGTATCTAATCAACTCTTGATGGACATTTGTGTTGTGTCCGGTTTTTGCCTATCTGGAATAATGCTGCCAGGAACATTCTTCTTCACGTATCCTGGTGCACATGTGCGTGAGTTTCTCTAGACCTGGGATTGGAACCGCTGGGTCATGCAGTTTTGTATGATTGGCATTGGTAGCTATTGCCAAACACTTTTCCATAGCGGATATATAAATTTCATATTTCCATCCTCAATACATGTGAGTTCCTATTGCTCTACATCTTTGTCTACATTTGATACTGATTTTTAAACTTTTGCTCATCTGTTGAATGCAAATGATACTTTGTTGAGTTTTATTTAACACATCCCTGATCACTCATTAGGTTGAGTGGTTTGGTTGTGTATGCTATTCTTCCTTATGCTTGGGGGCTGTTTGGATTTCTTCTGTGAAAATGTCTGTTTAACCCATTTTTCTATTGGGTTTTCTTTTTCTCAGTGCTTCATGGTTATTTTTGTATTCTGGACATTATTTGGTGATTACATATGCCACATGTCTTCTCTTGCATTTTCATCCTATTTATGGTGTCATTTCAAGAAGTTTCTAAAGTTGTATATATTTATTAATCTTTTTCTTTAGGACTCCTGCATCTTGTGTCTAGGCCAAGAAAGTTTTCTCTACCTTGAAGTCATAAAATATTTTATATTGCCTTCTAAGTACGTTTACGTTTTTCCTTTCACTTTAACTTTTACTTCTGAAATAATTATAGACTCACAAAAAATTGCAAATTCTTCCCCCAGTTTTCCCTAATAGCAATATCTTAAATGATTGTAGTACAATATAAAAACCTGCAAATTGACATTGATAAACATTGCTATCAGAACTTACTCAGTTTTTACCAGTTTCTTTATGCACTTACATGTGTTGAGGATGTGTGTATGTGTAGTTTTTATGCAAGTTGGTATCACATGTATAAATTTGGCTTGCTTTTTTTGTGTTTAATCAATGAAATAGATTTTGTGCATGATGTGAGGTGGAGATTCAGTTTATTTTCCCCCAAATGGATAACCAATTATTCTAGTATCTTTTTTTTAAATAGTCCATCCCTTTCCCCACTGATGTGCGATGCCTTTTCTCACAAAAATCAAGTTTCTCCATCTGTGTAAGTTTGTTTCTGATCTCTCCATTCTATTCCACTGATCTATTTATCCATCCCTGCTTTAACATGGTACTATTTTAATTATATTAATACTAAATATTGCTATATGGCAGGATACTTCTTCAAGAGTATCTTGCCTATTCTTGGCTTTTTTTTTTAATCTTCAATAAATTCTTAAAATTCTAGAATACAACTTTCAAGTTTCACAAATAATCTTCTTAGGATTTTATTGAAACTGTATTAAACTGCTTTGTGGAGAATTGACATCTTTACAATAGTGAATCTTCCTATCCAAAAATATGATTTAGCTTTAATTTATCTGCATTTTCTTTAATGCCTTTCAGTAAAGTGTTGCAACTATCCATGAAGAGTTTGCACATATTTGGTTAGGTCCACACCTAAGTATTTTGCACTTTGTTTTTCTTATAAATATTATTTGTTATACTTTCAAACTGATTGTGGAAATACAATTGAACTTAGTGTATTAATTTTTTATTAACTTTGCTAAAATCTCATCAATTCTAATAATGTATTCATAAATTCTTCTGGTTTTTCTGAGAAGACAATCATACAATTTGCAGACCATGACAGTTTTATTTCCTCCTTTCTGATCCTTATTCTATTTCCTCTTCTTGTTTGGCTACTGGCCTGGACAAAACAAAATTGAAAAGAACTGATGATAAAACACATCCTAGCTTGAACTTGTTTGTAAAGAGAAAGCATCTGACATCTTGCAATTAAATTAATGCTTGCTGTAGGCTTTTGCAAATTGGGTTAATACATTTCCTTCTTTCCTAGATTGTTTGGTGGTCATTTCTTCTAATACCTCCAACCTGCCTTTTGACATTATTTTTCTTCTAAAACATGCCCTTGAGAAGCTCCTTTATAGAAAATATAGTTATGGTGATCTCTCTTGATTTTTGTTTTTCTGAAAATCTTTTATTTTGCTCCTGTTCCTGAAAGTTTTATTGGTGTAAAATTCTATGCCTTTTAACTTCACCAAGGTATACAGTATATATATCATAAAACTCACCCATTTGAAGTATGCGATTCAAAGATTTTTAGTAAGCTTATCAAGTTACGTCACCATTACCATAATCCAGTTTTACAGCTTGTATAACATCCCAATAATATCTCTTGTACCTATTTCAAATTAATCCCTATCCTTGCTTGCAAGCCCAGGCAACCCTAGTCTCTCCTGGACATTTGCCTTTCCTGGACCTTTCAAAAACAAATGGAATATATGTGGCTTTTATGTCTGACTTCTTTCATTTAGTGTTCCATTTAGTACTCTGCTGTATGACTCTATCTCATTGTGTCCATTTGCTAACTGATGGGCAGTTGAGTTGCTTCTACTTTTCAGTCACTGATGCTGTGAACATTATGCAAGTCTTTTTATGGATACAGGTTTTTATTTCTCTTGAGTATATACTACAGAGTGTAAAGTTGTGTCATGTGGCAAGTATTTGTTTGACTTTTTAAGAAACTGCCTATTTTCCAAAGTAGCTTCCTACCTAGTAGGAATGTTTAAGAATTTTGATTTCTCCACATCCTGGCCCAAAGTTCTTGTCTGTCTTTGATTGTTGTGGTGGGTGTGAAACGGTATCTCATTGTGGTTTTACTTTGTGTTTCCTTAATATTTTGAGCATCTTTTCATGTGCTTATTAGCCATTTGAATATCTTCTTTGGTGAAATATCTATTCAAATATTTTGCCTATTTTATTTTACTTTTAGAGACAGGATCTCTCTCTGTCACCCAGGCTGGAGTGCAGTGGAATGATCATAGCTCACTGCAGCCTTGACCTCCTGGGCTCAAATGATCCTCCTACCTCAGCCTCCTGAGTAGCCAGGACTACAAGCCGGCACCACCATACCCACTAATTTTTGTATTTTTTTTTTTTTTTTTTTGAGATGGAGTCTCACTCTGTCACCCAGGCTGGAGTGCAGTGGCCAGATCTCAGCTCACTGCAAGCTCCACCTCCCGGGTTTACGCCATTCTCCTGCCTCAGCCTCCCGAGTAGCTGGGACTACAGGCGCCCACCACCTCGCCCGGCTAGTTTTTTGTATTTTTTAGTAGAGACGGGGTTTCACCATGTTAGCCAGGATGGTCTCGATCTCCTGACCTCGTGATCCGCCCGCCTCGGCCTCCCAAAGTGCTGGGATTACAGGCTTGAGCCACCACGCCCGGCATTTTTGTATTTTTTTTTTAAGAGACTGCAGGGGGTCTCACTATGTTGACCAGGCTGGTCTTGAACTCCTGGCCTCAAGCAATCAACCTCAGCCACCAAAAGTTCTGGGATTACAAGTGTGAGCCACCATGCCCACCCTTTTGCCTATTTTTAAATTGTTTTTATTTTTATTAATAAGTGGTAAGAGTTCTTTGCATATTCTGGATACAAATTCTTTGTCACATATGTCATCTGCAAACAGTTTTTTCCAAGTCTGTATACCTTTACAGTGAGCATATGTGCCTTAGAATTTTATTTGTAGAACTCTTTAAGTCTTGGATTGAAATTGCAAAAAATCCAGGGATGAATTGTGTATGCTCTGCCAGTTACCTGGGACACTTGGCATGATCTAAGATGACTTCCCCACCAAGTCTGCATTCCAGACAACAGGAAAAGCCTGAAGGGAGGGCAGGACACCTTCTCTCACTGTCAGGGCAAAGGAGGAAGCTGCACATTCCCACTCACAATTCCACAGCTTAGTCACATGGTCATATCTAGCTTTAAGATAGGCTGGAAAATGGAGCATTTAGCTTGGCAGCTTTGTGCCCAGCTAAAAGTTCTATGCAAAAGAAAAATGATATCACACATATAGTAAATGGCAAGGACCTGCATTCAAACTCAGGTCTGTATGATCCGAAAGCTGTGCCCTGTGGACTACATTAAGAAGCTAATAGAATATTATTTTTAAATAGATTCCTAAGAATCCTCAAGTCCCCAGGCAATAAGTGACCAGAGCCAGGGTCTTTTTTTTTTTTTTTTTTTTTTTTTTTTTTGAGATAGGGTGTCACCCAGGCTGAAGTGCAGTGGCACAAACCCCCCTCACTGCAACCTCCACCTCCCAGGCTCAAGTGATTCTTGTGCCTCAGCCTCCCAAGTGGCTACGATTACAGGCATGTGCCACCACACCTGGCTAATTTTTTATTTTTAGTAGAGACGGGGGTTTGCCATGTTGGCCAGGCTGGTCTCGAACTCCTGACCTCAAGTGATCCACCCACCTCGGCCTCCCAAAGTGCTGGGATTACAGGCGTGAGCCACCGTGCCCGGCCTCAACATGGGTCTTCTCAGAGGATCATCTTCTCACTATACCACTCTGCCTCTCTGAACTATTCCTGAAAGGGACATTTTCATGGTAATCTGGGTGACATTATAGTCATTTTGTATTTTTCTAGGGAACCAGTAGTCACCCTCCCAAACACCATCCTCTCTCCTTTCACCAGAGAACTAACTTTGCCCCTAGGCCCAGCAACTAGAATTTCTCCAGCCTGCTTTGTGGCACTCATCCCAATTCTGTGGCCTCCCAAGCATCCTCCGGACCATCAGGCAGGAAAACTGGGTGTCAGCCCAGCAATACTCTGCCAGGGACAATATTTGGAGCACAACGCCCCTGACAGAATGTTCACTGTGGCAGCCAGTCAGGAAATGCCACTGGCCTCAAGGCTGCACATAGAAGCATCTACTTCAGCCGGGAGGGTGCCTGAGTATGAAAATCATTGAGTTTTTTTTCTTTCCCTTGAAGATTCTTGCACGCGTTTGAGAACTAGCTAAGTGGGAGAACGGTCTGGTAATTTCAAAAGCAAGGTTTCTTTTCTCGCCTGAGTTCCCCTTAGCTGTAGTGTGGGTGTGTGCTCTGGGTTCACTTCATTTCGCTCTTTGTCTGAAGGGTGGTTAATGTCTCCCTAGCCAGAAATGACAAGTCCCATTCAGAGCTGAGCAAAAAGGTTAGCGAGGTTGACTTTATGTGGGAGAAACACCCTAGAGAATATAGCGAGACAATGGAAACCACTTACAACTGTAAGGAAATCGCGTCACATCTGTTCAAAAGAGACAGTCACACCTGTTCTTTCCACCATTATCAAGTTGTTCCCATCTTCCTAAAATCAGAGGAATTTACTTATCTCAGAAAGAAACTCTCACATTTGAAACTGTTCATCACCCAGCAGCATACTAAAATAAATTCTCTAAACCAGTAGACGGTAGGGGTGGGAGAAACATAAAATAATTAGAGGACGTTGTTCGATTTAAGAAATTTATTAGGCACCTACCATATGACAGGCATTATTCCAGGCACCATATATAAAACAGCCGTTCCCCTCCAGGGAAATGTGGTTTTGTGTAGAGAACAGTCATGCCAGCAAATAATTACAGCCAAGTGTGCTGATGCTCTGGCAGGAGAATGAAATGCCTATGGTGGGAGCCCCCAGGTGAGAACCCCCATCCCCACCCCTGGAGGTGCCTGAGCCAGGGTCGAAGGCAGGAAGGCAGAAAGAGCATTCCAGGCTTGGGTACCAGGTACCAGCATGGCAACAGGCAAGAGGACGTCAATGTTCCTGGCACGTGAAAAGGATCCCGAGTACTTCTGGGTGATTAAGTGCCCAATGTAGGAGGTTAGAGAGGGCGGGTGGCACGCTGGGAAAAGTGGTTTGCTAACTTGCCTCCGTTGGCCCCTCTAGCCCTGCTCTCGGCCTTTCTCTGCCCTGCTCTGGCCCTGGAGGCTGACTTCTGTGGGCGGCAGCACCAGGGTTCCTGGGCAGCTGCCTTCCAGTTAGGTTCAGTGCCTCAAGTGCCAGCAGCAACTCAGATGGAGGACAGAGCGTGAGGGTGGGGCGTTTATTCTCAACAATCCCCAGCTCCATCCTGCCCAGCCATGGTCTTGGCCATGGCTGCCTTCTCTGCCAGGCCGTGGCTCCCTCCAGGCAGCCTCTCCTTCATGGTACAACCCTCTCCAGGACCCAGCAACACTACTCTTCCCTTTGGTCTCTTTAGGCCCAGGGGCAGGGCCTCTTTCTCACTAATCCCCTGGCTCCTTTCACCTGACCTCTCTGTAAATAGTCCCCCTTCGTTAAACTCGTCCGTTATCCTTTATGAGTGAGCCATCTGTTTCCTGGCAGGACCGTGGCTAATGCCAGTAGGTTGGTTAAAAATGCAAATCATGCTAAGAAGTTGCTTTTTGTTATATTTTTGTTTTGTTTTTGCTTTACAATGATAGTGGCAAACTATGTTTTTGAACTCCTAAAAATTGTAAGCCAAAATAAGCCAGACACAAAAGATCACATATCCTATAATTCTATTTATATGAAACATCCAGAAATGGTGAATCTATAGAGGCAGAAAGCAGATTAGTTGTTGCCTGGGCTGGGGAGTGACCACTCATGAGCATGAGGGATCTTTTTAGGGTGGTGGATTGTGGTGATGATTGTACACCTCTGTCAATATATTAAACCCTACTGAATTGTACACTTAAAGTGGGTAATTTTATATGTCCAGTATACCTCTATAAAGCTGTTAAGATTATAAACAAAACATATCAATAATAAAGTTTGGAAAAGAAAAAGGCGATATATTATCACCTATAATCCCAACACCCTAACACAGCTATTATCATTTTTTCCATATTCCATTTGTATTAACTGTATTTGACAATCACGAAAACAACAACATTAACTAACATTTACTGCATGCTCACCATAGCCAAAGTGCTGGGTTAAACACATACCACATATTATCTCATTTAGTCCACAAAACAACCAGATGAGGAAGGTAGTATTATTATTATCTACACCTTATTAATGAGAGACCTGAAACTCAGAGAGATTAACTGACTTGCTATGTAAACATAATTTTCTTTTTTTTTGTAAACTTAACTTTCTACCTTGCCATAGTCTTGTTTTTCTTTTTTCTTTCTTTCTTTCTTTCTTTCTTTTTTTTTTTTTTTTTTTTTTTTGAGATGGAGTTTCACTCTTGTTGCCCAGGCTGGAATGCAATGGCATGATCTTGGCTCACTGCAGCCTCCACCTCCCGGGTTCAAGCGATTCTCCTGCCTCAGCCTCCCGAGTAGCTGGGATTACAGGCATACACCACCACACCTGGCTAGTTTTGTAGTTTTAATAGAGACAGGGTTTCTCCACATTGGTCAGGCTGGTCTTGAACTCCCAACTTCAGGCGATCCACCCACCTCAGCCTCCCAATGTGCTGGGATTACAGCTATGAGCCACCGTGCCCAGCCTCTTGTTTCTTTTAATGTCTGCAAAATAGTTAATTGGGTCAGTATACTTCACAATACTTAACTCTTCCCTCATTTGTAACATATGTTTCATAAAATTATGCAATGAACATCTTCATTAGAAATACCTATCCATATTTATTATCTTCTTAAGATGCTTTTCTAGAAGTTGAGTCAAAGGGAGCAAGGCAATTTTAAAATTTTGGGTAGTAAAATTGGTTTCCAAAGGGCTGGGATTTATATTCCCATCTAGCAATTTTGCCCTATCCTCAGCAGCACTAGATCTGCCAAGTTTTTTAATGTTCTGCTTCATTTAGTGGATTCTTAATTCTTATTTTAATGTCCATTCATTAACTACTAGAAAGGTTTGGGTTTTTTCTATACCAGTTGAATTTCCTCATTTGTAACTTACCTATGTGTTCTGCCCATTTGTTTATTACAAATTATTAATGATTTTCTTACTGACGTACATGAGTTTTTAATAAACATATAAACCCCTCATATTTTATCTGTTTCTCTCATTTGCCTATTTATTTTACAAACTGATTTTATGTATTTTTACAAAATGAAATTGATTTCTCTTTTCCTTTGTGAATTTTCTATTGACTCTAGACTTTCAAAGGCATCGCTCTCTAAGGCTTTAATAACATTCAGTTATATTTTCTCTTGTGTTTTTTCTGTAGCAATCTTGCATCTAAAAATAACCCCTCATTTATTTTAATGTACAGTTTGAGATTTGGGCCTAAATTTTTTTCTCCCCAAACTATTATCCAACTTTTCCAATACCAAATAATATCTCCTTTCCCACTGTTTTGTGATGCTTCCTTTATCATATACTACCTTCTTATAAGAGGTCCATTTTGTTCCAAAGTCACATAGTTTTAATAATCTTTGTTTGATAATATGGTTTGGTATTTGGTAGGTCTAAAAACTCTCACCTGGTCATCCATGAGAGGTCAGGCCATCCAACTTGTAGGGCACCAGGTAACAGATGGAAACAGGGTGCTCTCCTGCCACTCAGCACAGCACACAGGTGAGGCTGTTGATACGGTTTGGGATGGTGTATTAGAATGTTATCATGCTGCTAATAAGGACATGCCCGAGACTGGGTAATTTATAAAGCAAAGAGGTTTAATTGACTCATAGTTCCACATGAGGTGGGCAGACCTCACAATCATGGCAGAAGGCGAATGAGGAGCCAACTCACAACTTACATGGTGGCAGGCAAAGAGAGCGTGTGCAGGGGAACTCCCCTTTATAAAACCATCAGATCTCGTGAGACTATTCGCTATCACGGGAACAGCACAGGAAAACCCATCCGCATGATTCAATTACCTTCCACTGGGTCCCTCCAGTGGAATTATGGGAGCTAGAATTCAAATGGGAATTATGGGAGCTAGAATTCAAAATGAGATTTGGGTGGGGACACAGCCAAACCATATCAGATGGGGAGTGTTCTAGAACCCTGGGGGTGACTGAGAACCCCAAAGAGAAGAGTGGAGTTACTAAGAAACCTGGCCCTGGGATGCTCAGAACAGGGCCAGAAGAGACTTTCAAGACAATTTTACCCAATTCCTTCAGTGTACAGAGAAGAAAACCTGGCTGATGAGATTAAGTCTTTTGCCCAAACTCACAGAGGTAGGAATTGGCAGAGCTGGGATTAGATCTGGGTCTCCTGGCTGCTGGTTGGGGGCTCTCTAATGTTCCCCAGGGAAGAAGGTTCATGGGAGGAGAGGACAATGTGGGCTGCAGCATCAGGGAAGGCTTCAAAATCATGAAGATGGCTTATATACAGACACCACTTTACTCCATTCTTTCACCTGGCATCTCCATTGGCTCTTACCCCAACCCTTCCATCAGGTCCTGTGCAGAGCCTCTTAACCGCATTCCCCATGACTGGCCAGGTTAACCAGCTTCCATTCTCTGCCCCAAACACAGCAGCTGACGATCCCAGCTAGCAGCTTATCTATAACACGCCTCCACACTTCCGCTCTCCAAATGAGTAGAACATTCACCGAGAATCAGTTATTCATGTTCCCAAATCTATTTATGCCATGCCACTTATACTTGACACCATGATTATGTAATTTAACCAAAAGGAACACAAACCAAAAAAGAAGAGTGTGGAACAAAAGACATTGTTGCTTTTTATGTCAAACACATTGCTTTAGGAAAGACTTGATAAAAGTGAATCACTAAGAAACTTGTTGAATGAGGTGTGGACGAGATAACTGTAAAAAAACAAGAGCAAGTTTGTATAAATCTAGAAGGATTCTGCACTCGAATTGCTTCAAGAATATGTTGGATTCTCTCTTCTTTATGAAAACACACTGGAAATTATTAGTGTAGCTTATGCAAGACAGAAAAGTAGAATTTTCATCACCAGGTTCTTTGAGAAAAGGCCTTTGATCCACATCAAAAGAGGTTATATGTGTCCTGTTTTATGATTTCTCACCTTGATCAAATTCTTTGGTTAACCAACCAACTACTAGTCCCAATTACATGGGACAAGAGACCTTCCAATGATATAATTTTCATTTTCAGATGAGTTGTCCAGGCTCCGAGCAGTATGTCAAACTCTGAGAGGCACACAGGCAGGGATGGGGTCCAATGGCAGCCACAGGCATGGGATGCAGTATAATACCACAGGAGGCATCCCATGGGATGTGGTACAATACCGCACTGGGCCCAAATTCCAGCTCCACTCTAACCAGTGGTGTGGTCTTGGGCAAATCATTAATCCTCTTTGTTGCTGTGTTTGAGACACGGTCTCACTCTGTCACCCAGGCTGGAGTGCAGTGATGCGATCTCGGCTCACTGCAACCTCTACCTCCCAGGCTCAAGCAATCCTCCCACCTCAGCCTCCCAAGTAGCTGGGACTACAGGCATGTGCCACCATGCTCAGATAATTTTTTGTATTTTTTGCTATATTGGCCAGGCTGGTCTCAAACTCCTGAGCTCAAGTGACCCGCTGCGCCTTCCTCAACCTCCCAAAGTGCTGGGATTGCAGGCATGATGGCTCATGCCTGGCCTTATTTGTTTTCTTTAAGTTCAGTTTGCTCGTGTGTTAAATAATACCGGTCTTGGATTATTGTCTAGGTGGAGGGAAATGATGTTGTCTACACCCAGCATGGCGCCAGACCCATTAGAAAATGTGAACGTCCTTGTCTGACTGTAAATGAAGGAAGGGGGATGAAATGAGCTTTGGTGGGTGGACTGGATGTGGCTAAGTGGGAAAGACAGATGGCATCCCTCCTCATCAGCAAATTCCAACTCACAGAACAAGGCAGTCTTTGGAAAGAGGCGTATGGTAAGTCATCCTAGGTACACATTCAGACCCTGTGCCCAGGGACCAAAACAAAAGGCTCCTGGGAGCAGAATGCAGAAGACCACACTCAAGCCGAGTAAAGGGGGCTGCAGGAGTCTGCAAGAGTTGGGAGCTGCCACATTAACTGGCTTTGGGAAAAGTCCATTTGCAGGGGGTCACACAACCTTGTGCTCTGTAGACCTGGGAAAGCGTTCTAAGTCCTGGGACCTGTAAACTGTTTTCCCTGGTAGTTGAGCCCTGTGACTTCCCCAGCTGCTGAGTCTAGAAATGAGGAGTGCCTTGGCTTCAGTGTGAGAAGCCCCAGTTTCTCAGAACACATCTGTGGGGGTGTCTGACTCTGTCTCTCTATGTCTCTGTCTCCGCTTCTGTCTCTGTCTCTTGCTGTCGCTGTGTCTGTCTCTCTGTGTGTGTCCGTGGCTGAGTCAGATGGAAGAGTCCTGTTTCACTGCTTAGCAGTTTTTATCCTTCCTAGTACCCGTTCCCAGCCCACAAGATGCAGAAAGAGCTGTTGCTAGTGTGAGTTATTTTTGTCAGCTGAGTCACCATGCCAGAAAGCAAGTAATGACCCGCTTTATGCCTGCTCTGAGGAGCTGGAACCAGCTGGGATCTCCAGACCACTGAAAGCCCTGGAACGTCGCCCATTTGAGCCCAGCGTCCAGCCCCTAAATGGAGAGGGGCAGCCAAGGACACATCAAAAGGCCTGGCCTGTCTCATCCCTGCCGTCGGGGCCTGCCCCAGTGATGAAGACTATCCGGGGTCACCGACTCCCATCTGCAACCTCAGTCCCTTCTGAGAGGGACTGCAGCTCATTCTGACCATACCATGGTTAATGCTGCCCCAGTCCTTGGCTGCCTGGCTTGCTAGACTCTGCGCTCCTTCGGGCAAGAGAGCACACCTGTTTACAGCCCTTTAGCACATATCATAGTGGCTGGGACATAATAGGTGGTCAACAAGCATTAGCTCTGTTCCCTTCACTGCGGCTCTGCAGGCAAGCCAGCTGCATCTCAGCTCCTCTACCTTTAGCCTCGCTCCTGCCTAAAATGCCTTCTCATATCCTCCCTGTAGCCACATCCAACCCAGGGTCCTGTCCACACAGCCTGTTCTCCAACCTGCAACCCTCTAAGATGCTTCCCCTCTGGCCCCCGCAGCACCTGCTTCCCTTCACTCCCCTGCACCTCCTGAAATCCTAGGCATATGTGGACATGCATATTTTTCTGGGAAATCTCAAAGGAGTCCTTGGCCCCCAAGAGCTTTAGAACTATTGGGAGGGAATGGGGAAGCCTAGAAAGGTATTGAATGATACATCCCTTTAGTAAGACAGACCTGGCAGGGTACCGGGGGTTCTCCTCCATTTCTTCTGGAGGGCTTCCTCTTTGGGTGGGAAACTTTGAGGAGGCTCCAGGGCTGTGGTGTCAGGGTGTGCTTTCTCTGTGACAGCATTCAGATGAGTAGTCTCTGGCTCTCTCTCCATCTGACTGTCTCTATCTGAATAACAAGGCTAGTTGTTTCTGTAGTTCCCCCCACCCCCCCCCCCACATTCTGGACAGTTTTAAAGCAGAAATCATTTTAGCTCAGCGAGAGTTGAAACTAGAGAGTGAATCACCCTGGTCTCATCTAAAATAGATAACAAGGCTGAGTTTGGTGAGAGCTGGAGTCAGCCATTTACTTGGACACCATGCACAGCTGCAAGAAGTGATACCTCTTGTAAATAAATCACCCTCTGGCAGCCTCACCTTGGAATATTTATAAGGAAGCAGACCTGGGAAGGACAAACTGTAAATCTAGGCTGCAAAGATTATTGGAAGAAGCACTTTACACTGTATACAGAAAGTTTGATGCTTGGTCGCCTACAGGAAGACAGAGGAGAAAGAAAGGAAAGCTACCAGTTTTATTAGGCAGGGAAATGGTGTATTTCATTTTCAACAGTGGCCTGGCCTTGTGCATATCTGTGAGTCTTTCTCACTACAGGATAGGGAAACATACTGTCCTCCTTCCTAATCTCCAAGCTTTCGTAAGCCAGCCCAGGGCAGGATGCCCTCAGATGCCTGAAGGGGCCCCCAAGTTTGCTCCCAAATTATGTCAAAGCCCCAATCTGCACCACAGGCCACAGGAAAGCCCAGGCTGGCCCCCCTTCTCTGGTTGTAATGTTGATGAAGCGCTTTGGGTGAAAGGGGATCTTCTATGGAGAAGAGATACAGCTGGGCCCAGTGGAGTATCTGTGTACATTTACCTCGGTGCAGAGCCAGATGCTGCAAGTGGACTCCCAAGTTCAATGAGCACAGTGTAACCTTAAGCAGGCTGCCGCCTCTCTGAGCATCTTCCCCACCTCCACCCCTCCCACCACGCGGTTTTTGTCTCCTCTATTAAACTAAGTTCTTCCAGGGACAATGGGGAATCATACCCCTCCCCATAAGGAAAGCCTCAGAGCACCCTGGGAAAGGAGTCTCGTGATATGGCGGAAGGAGCACCGGGCAGGGCATGGGGAGCACTGTGCTGTGTGGCCTTGGAAACTTGATTCAGATCTTGTGGAATCCTCATCAGCCACAGATCATTCAACAACCATTTGTGTATTGCATGCATGCCCTCTGTGCACCACTATCATAGGGAATGGGGGTAAAAAGATGCAAAAAGCAAGATCCTGAACCTCCCAGGAATCAAGAATTTGAAAGAACACAGACACATGAGTTCGAGTACAATGAAGTACATTACTGATGGAGAGAGAGAAGGTGTTAGCAGGCTAAGTGGGAGGTACGTCTCCCAGCCTAGGGGGAGAGGTTGTAATAGGAGGTGGTGTCTGAGCTGGTTGCTAAAGGACGAGTAGAGGTGAGCCAGGTCAAAGAGAGGGACGGGAGGCACAGCCTTCCAGGCAGAGTCCCAGAAGGGGGAAATATCATGGGGAAAAAAATGTGAACATTTTGGTGTTGCTGATGGAAATGGCAAGAAATGAGTCTGGATCTTTATATTTTAGAACAAAATATAAAGGGCCTTTGACCTGTTTAAGAGGATTGAACCCTATATTTTCAAATGTAGCCCAGAGCATATCACTCCTCTACTCAAAGCTCTGCAAGTTTTACTTCCGTTTCCCCTGCAGTGTCTTTACAATGGCCCACAGACCCAACATAGCCTGGCTTCCGGGTGCCTGTCTGATCTTATCTCCTTCCCATGTCCACCCCCCCCGTACCCTCTCACCACGTTCTCCCTCTCCCTCAAACCACCCAGGCAGCTCCTGCCCAGGCCCTTGGCACTGCAGTTCCCTCTGCCCTGAATGTGCCTTTCCCAGATATCTTTACGGCTCACTCCCTCACCCCCTTCAAGTCTTCTTGAAGTGTTACTTCTCCATGAGGCTGCCCAGACCACCATGCGGCACCCTCTGGTCCTCATTCCACACTCCTGAAGCTCCTGACCCTTTTCAGTTGTTTTCTTGCAGAGCACGTACCACCTCAACATACTGTATAATTTTCTTATGTATATGCTTTTCTTGTTTATTTCTATATTATATTCACCCAACTAGACTATAAACTTGACAAGGGCAGGTATTTTTGTCTGCCTTGTTTACCGCTCTGTCCCCAGCACCTAGAACAGTGACTAGCACGCGATAGACTCTCACTAGATATTTCCTAATTAATGAGTGACCAAGCTAGGGAACCACTGATAGGCATTAGGTGGGGGACATACTCAGATTTACAAATTAAAATCACTCTAGCTGAATAGTGTAGACTCACAATGGCTATTCTCCACCTTTTTCATCATGACCCACAGTAATACATTCATTTGAATTATGACCAGGAACACACATAAAAGTCTAACTGAAATAAAAGTTTCATGAAACAGTAGTTTCACTTTTCACTGTTTGCAGTGTTCTGTATTCTATTCTACTCTACTCTTCTATTCTATCCTAGTCTAGTCTATGCTATTCTAGTCTATCCTAGTCTATACTATGCTATTCTATCCTAGCCTATGCTATGCTGGTCTAGCTACACTACGGCTACTTCATTTTTTAAAACATATAGTGGTCTACGTGCAGTGGCACACACCTGTAATCCCAGCTACTCAGGAGGCTGAGGCATGAGAATTGCTTGAACCTGGGAGGTGGAGGGTGCAGTGAGCTGAAATCGCATCACTGCACTCCAACATGGGCAACAGAGACTCGGTCTCAAAAAAAAAAAAAAAAAGAAATGCATATTGGTTGTGGTTGCAAACTACTAAACTGATTTCACAAACTACCAATAGATCAAGGCTAACAGTTCAGAAAGCACTGGTATAATTTTCTGGGGTTAGATAGTAATAATAATCGTACATCATTGTAAATACACTAAACATTACTGAATTGTAAATTTTAAAATGGTTAATATGGTGAATCTGACATGAACTCTATCTCAATAAGAGCACATATTTTTAATAGTATAGAGGATTACTTGAAAAGAAACCAACCAGGAGATAGTAAGACCAATTAGAAAAATGATTATAATGATCCAGGTGAGAGATGTTAAGTAGGTAAAAGTAATTGAAATAGAGAAGCAGAACTATTCCAGAACTATTTAGGAGGTTAAATTGGAAAGTGTGAGGGTTAGAAGGAATCAAGGGTAATTCTAGACTTCTGCTTTGGGTACTAGGGGACGGTGATGCTACCCTTTGAAATCAAGAACACCGGCTGGGTGTGGTGGTTCACACCTGTGATCCTAGCACTTTGGGAGGCCGAGGTGGGCGAATTGTTAAGCTCAGGAGTTCAAGACCAGCCTGGGCAACAACAGTGAAACCCTGTCTCTACTAAAATACAAAAAATTAGCCGGGCGTGGCAGTGTGTGCCTGTAGTCCCAGCTACTCAGGAGGCTAAGGCAGGAGAATTGCTTGAACCTGGGAGGCGGAGGTTGCAGTGAGCCAAGATTGTGCCTCAATACTCCAGCCTGGGCAACAGAGCGAGACTCTATCTAGTCCCAGCTACTCGGGAGGCTGAGGCAGAATGGCATGAACCCAGGAGGCAAAGCCTGCAGTGAGCCAAGATTGCACCACTGCACTCCAGACTGGGCGACAGAGCAAGACTCTGTCTCAGAAAAAAACCAAACCAAACCAAACCAAACACAGCCATTGCATATAGGATACCATCTTTATTTTGAAAATAATTTACATGTGTGCACTCACATATTGGTCAAGGCATAGAAGAGCTCTGAGGCCACACGCCACACCATTGGCCAGCTAGGGAAGCCCGCTGTGTGAGAGCAAAGGTCCCCCAACATTCACTGGGTGGGCAGTGGGACAGGAGACATGGATACCTGGGTGGGAATGGATGCAGAAGACCTCAGAGGGTGCAATATTGTGGGAACCAGGAAAGCAGAGACTTTCAAGAAGTAAGGTGACCAGCCGGGACGTGCAGAGACGAGGAGCCTGGAAAGTGTCTGAGGAGGCAGCAAAGATAAAGTCCGAAGGGCAGGGGGCTGGAAAGCCAAGCCCCACCTGTGGACCTCTGATAAATGGGCTTTCAGGAACAGCTCTCTCAGGTGTCTCACAGCCTCAGAGGCAGTCAGGCCTCAGGCAGAAAGGCCAGCTTGCCTCCATTGTCTCCCCCACCTCCCTTCATTCTCTCTGTATTAGTCTGTTCTCACTCTGCTAATAATGACATACGCAAGACTGGGTAACTTATAAAGGAAAGAGGTTCAATGGACTCACAGTTCCACATGGCTGGAGAGTCCTCACAACCATGGCAGAAGGCAAAGGAGAAGCAAAGTCACGTCTTACATGGCAGCAGGCAAGAGGGCACGTGTGGGGGAACGCCCCTTTTCTCTCTCCCTGTAATGACTTTTGGACATGGGGTCCAAGTGGCCTCAGGATACCCCCAAAGGAAATTTCTTATTAACAAGATTTCCCCATGTGAGCTGGGCAAAGGGTGATCTATGGCAACACCCAGGGCCAGACTGGGTGGAAATAGGAAAATGGACAGTTTCACGTTGTGGGGGGGAAATATGTACAATTATCTACTCAGCTAGACACAGTTCTCACACGATTCGGGTAATAGTCTTCTACCAGCCACCCAAAGATGGGGCCCAGCTATGAGATGCCGCCTGAGGACAGAGAGAGGCTGTCTGGGAGGGAGGCACTGAGATCTTTCCAGATAGGTATCAGGATCTTGACAGCATTTTAAAAACCCTTTTAGAGAAGTACAGCCTCTCCAGAATAACAAAGTAGATCGCTTGAGGGTCCAGAGAGACAGAAGTAGGAGAGAGAGTGAGAGGGCTTCTGATTGTCAATGGAATAAAAGTGTTTCTATTTGCTGTTCAGCTCAGGAAAGCATCAACTCCAACAACAATCGTGAAGTCCCTGTCACCTACAAAGCAAAACAATCAGGGACTGAGAGGGATACAGACCAGGCTCCTTCTACCCTGTACAGCACCTTTGTGTGAAATAGAAAAAATCACCTCTCTCTCTCGGCCAACCCAGACCCTTGCCAGGGAGCAGTGGTCAGGCTACATCAGCTCCCACCAACTCCCCCTCAGCTGGGTGCTCTTGTGCAGTGTCCAACCTAAACAACCATATGCAGCATCCCCAGACACAGAGATGAACATGGCAGGGCCTTCAGCTCCCAGAAGCTCATAAACTGCTTGGCAAAGAATTGTGTATAACCAGCTGATGAACAAAAGCAGCTTGTGGGAAATGCTAAAACAGAAACGCAAATGGTGGGTCCTATTGCTAGGAGAGATTCATTCTGACAGGGAAATCTGGGAAGGCTTCCTGAGGAGGTAGAATTTGAGCTGGACCCTGAAATGTTGGCAGATATGAGAGTGGAGAAAGAAGGCACAATATTTCAAGGTGTCTTCTAGGAAGGGGATGTAGATTGTTGGGGCTGGAGGAGAAGAGAGCCAGAAGAATGGAACAGGGGCCTAAGGAAGATGTAGGAGTTAAGAATAAGGGCCAAACTGTAGAGCACTTTGAGTGTCTCATTGAGGTATGTGCCCTTGGAGGAAGCCAGGGAAGGTTGGAGTGGAGAACTCCCTCTCCAGCCTGGCATTCTGGGTCCTTCTCAGAAGTGGGGTTGTCGTGGAAGAGGAACTCACACTGTTGCCTTCCAAAGGTACCTCTAGCTGACATGTGCAACAGCCAAGGAAGCCCATGAGTCAGGTGTCTGCAGGACCACGTCATGCAGAAGGCAGCTTAAAACATTAGTGCAGACTCATCAACAGGATAAGGAGAGTCTAGAGAGCCCACCCAGGTTTATTTATCAGAGGCCAGCTCAAACAGCCCTGGCCCTACTTACATGGTGGAGGGGACATACCTGCTCTGCCTGAGGGTCCCAGGAGACATGAACCTTTTACCAAAGGCCAAGAGGAGCAAGCATGTGCTTCAAAATCCAAGAATGCAGCTCAGTCTCATGGCATTACCTGGCCCAAGTAATCCTACTTACTAGGAGCAGGGTCTTTCTGCCCTGGAATTTCTCAATCCCAAATAACTCAGTACTCTTCATTCTCTGCTCCTACCTTAGACAGGCAAGCATTGCAGAGAAAAAGCTCATAGTCAACTACTTTATCCTCCTGAAAAGTCTCTCCCATGATTTCTTCTACATCTTTGCTACTCAAAGTGTGATCTACAGACCAGTAGCATCAACATCACCTGGAGCCTTATGGAAGTGCAGAATCCTGTGCTCTGTCCCAGACCAACTGAGTCAAAATCCGCATTTTCACAAAACCCCCAGGCAATTTGTATATGTTATATATGTTGAACTCTGAGAAGCCCATCTTATACCATAATCTTTCCTGCTCTTCTCATAACACCCTGGTTATCCCTTCTCAGTCTTCCTTGAGAACATCTTTACCTGCCCCTTTTAATGCTGGGAGGCTCTCTGCTTTTTCCCTTCTGCTTCTGCCCCTCTTCCTGGGTCATCTCAGCGACTACCATGGCTTCAAACATCATCTGCCTCTCATGGACTCCTCAGTTTATATAAACAACACAGACCACTTTTCTGGGTGCCTGACTCAGATCCAAATACCTATGAGATGGCTTCAACAGACTCTTCAAATTCCACATGCCCCATGCCGAATTTGTCATCTCTCCCCCGGCCCTGGAACCTCATCTTCTGTGTTCTTTAGGTCACCCAGGCACCCATCCAGGGACTCATCCCAGCCTCCTGTCTCATCCTTAACCCCTGGGTTATTCTGCTATAAGTCCTACTTCCTAAAAGAGTTTTTGATCCTGGCCCCCTCCCGCTCCATCCTCACTGCCACTGTAATATAGTCCGAATATTTGTCCCCGCCTAAATCTCATGTTGAAATGTGATTCCCACTTTTGGAGGTGGGGCCTGGTGGGAGGTGGTTGTATTGTGGGGATGGTTTCTCAGGAATGGTTTAGCACCATCCTCTTGGTACTGTCCTCGTGATAGTGAGTGAGTCCTCACAAGATATGGTCATGTAAAAGTGTGTGGCACCTCCCCACCCCACCATGCTCTCTTTCTTGCTTCCATTCTCACCATGTGATAGGCCTGCTCCCCCTTTGCCTTCTGCCATGCTTAGAAGCTTCCTGAGCCCCCCCACCCCTCACACCAGAAACATATGCTGCTGCGCTTCCTGTATAGCCTGCAGAACCATGAGCCAATTAAACCTCTTTTCTTATAAATTACCTAGTCTCAGGTATTTCTCTAGGTAGCCTAGTACACACTGCCTCCAGTTAGGTTGTTATCGTCCCTCTCCCAAGTTCTGCTGCAGGCTGACCAACTTGCCAGCACCACTATCCTCCAAGCAGCAACTCTGCCATCCAGGCTGAAGGAGGCTCTGCCATCTTGTAGCTATTGGTACTGGTACACATGGTCTCCTTGGTTCCTGCAGGGAAAGTGAATGCTGGAATATCTTGCACCAACGAAGGACACAACCCTCTGGAAGAACTAACCACGTCTCTATCTAACTGAAAGGGGTGAGGGGCGTAGGGAAGGGTGACCCTCCTATGTTGCAGTCTGGAGGGAGGGAACAACTGAATACGGATGAATACCAGAAACCTCTACCAATCATTCTCCTGTGCCGCTTTATCTCCTCTAGCCCTTATCGGATGTACCATGCATTTGTCTGTTTAAATACTTCTGTCCTACTTCCCCCAACCCATAGAGAATCTAAGCTTTTTGAGGGCAGATAATTCATTTTGTTTATTGCATTGCTGCATTTCCAGTACCCACAACAGGGTCTGACACTTAGTAATCACTCAATAAATATTTGATGAATGGCTTATTAATAAAATGAAAAAATACATGATCTGGGCTGTATGTGTTTACTGGGGCAAAGGTAGGGCCAATGTTGAAGGAGGAGCCTGGAAAGTAAGAAGGGGTCATATCACAAAAGGCATCACGAGCCATATAATGGAGATTTCATTTTATCCTATAGAGGACAGACGGCCGGGCCTGGTGACTCACACCTGTAATCCCAGCACTTTGGGAGGCTGATGCAGGCGAATCACTTGAGCCCAGGAGTTCAAGACCAGCCTGGGCAACATGGCAAAACCTTGTCTCTACAAAAAAATTAGCCGGGTGTGATGGCCACCTGTAGTCCCAGCTACTTGAGGGACAGGTGGGCAGATAGCTTGAGCCTGGGAGATCAAGGTTGCAGTGAGCTGTGTTTGTACCACTACACTGCAGCCTGGGGGACAGAGTGAGACCCTGTCTCGAAAAGAAAAAACCTGCAGAGAACCACTGGAGGGATCTTAAAAGGGAAGTAACATGTTCTGGAAGATCACTTAGGAGGCAGGTTGGGAGGGTGGATTGGAGGGAACCCACTGGAGGCAGGGAGACCAGCAGGAAGACAACGGCTGCTGGTTTAGAGCTAGATGGTGGAATTTGTGAAGCAGGAGCAACAAAACTTGCTGAGAGATTAAATATGGGGTTTGTGAGGAGTCAGGATGACTTTAAAGGGTTTGGCATGGGTTACTAGAAGGCTAGGAGGATGGAGTTCCATTTACTCCTCCCCAGGTAAGAAGGACTGAGGAGTAGAGAAGACCTGGGGGAAGTCACGTAATGAGGAATTGTTTGGGACATGCGAACTTTGACATCGCTAGTCACATGCCCAGACCTTGCTAAACTGCATGCAACTCCCTGCATAGATGTTTTTCCTTATCACTGGAATTTTTCACTGTCCCCTGACCCTGGAATAGCATTCTCTCTCTCTGTTAACTACTCCTAGCTCTAACCTCAGAAAACAAATCAGAAAGAAAAGAAGCCCAAGAAGATGGGGCATTCTTTCTAGTTCCCACCTCCCTTGATGGCACCAAACTGTACCTGCCCTCACTCTCAGGTGGGTATAGAGACCTCTAGAGCTGGAAGAGAGGAGTCAGCTGGGTCCCTTGCAGGCCAGGAGCAATGGATGGATGGCTGCTTGGATGGTGGACAGCCTCTAGGCAGGACCAAGGTAGGTACCCTGTTCAAAGGCAGTCATTGCAGCCAACTCTTGTTAGCATATTACTTGTGAAAGCTTCTCTGCCTCACATGCTTCTGCCTCTCTGCCTCCCCTGGGTTCTTGTTCCCAACCTTGGTCTAATACGAGTGCTCCTGCCAATCTTACTCTTATCCTGACCCAGATCCTCATGCCTGATATCCCTCCTGTACACCAGCCTTTTCCAGCGTCGTATAGGATTGAAAGTGATACCTCCTGTGCCATCACTCAACACGAGACAGAAGCCGAGCATCCCTGCTGCCATGTCCTTCTGCGTGAGGGAAGAATGCCAGCTAATTTAATCCAGTCCCTGGGAAATCTTCTCTGGCCCCATCGGAAATAACGTTCTGGGAAACAGTCCAAGGCCACTGTCCAGCTACAGCCTGACTCCAGCAGTATGGTTAGGGATGTAGTTAGGTGCACAGTTAGCTGCTCTCCTGCTCCCAACTGCTGTGCTGGGAGGTGATTGAATGTCGCCTCAAGCATTAACCATACATGGGAGAGAGCTGTGAGAGCTTCATTACCCACCCGCCCTCCTATAGGCCCCATCCCTCCATCACAGGCCATCTGGATTGACACCTTGATTGATTACCAGGGGCTCCATTGCATCTGCTGCAGCATCACCTGACAGAACAGGGAGGGGTTGTGTTGTACCTAACCTGTCAGTCTCTGCTGGGTGTCCCCTCTGGTGGTGCATGGGCACATCACGCTGGCATATTCAGTGGAACCCTCATTTTGTGGACAGATGTCTCCTGCTAGGCTAGCATCTGCCAACCCACAAACCCACTCCAAATCCTATATAAGGGGCTTTGGCAAAAAGAGTTCAAATTCAGCAGTTTTGATAAACCTCCAGAGAAAAGCATCCCTGGGCTGTTTCCAAGGATGGTAAATACCCACATCAACTGGTAAATTATAAAACTCAGCCACAAAATAAAGGGCTGATGGTTTGCAGAGAAATTGGCACAGTTGGGAAAGAAAGAATACTGCCAGTGATACAGCCTCCTCTTTCCAAGTGTTGGTGGTAAAGAAGAAATGACAAGCTGCTGCATCCAAAGCCTTTAGAGGGAGAAGAAAAGGATTTGCTGTCTTGAATTTTGGTATAGAGGGCAGTAGCCTTAAGTTTAGCAGGAGAGGAGGAAGAGGAGGGAGGCTAATATTTATAGAGTTCGTGTTTTGTGTACAGGACCTCATCAAATCTTTACCACAGCCTCATGAAGCAGGTATTTCTGCACTCATTTGTCAGGTGGGGTAGTAAGCTCAGAGGTGATGTAATTTGCCAACGGCCTCACAGCTTGCATATGGCAAACCCAAGTTGTCTAATTCTGAAATCTGACCTCTGTCTACTGTTATTACATGTCCACCCTCCCCCAAGCACATTTCAGGAAAGTGGGAAATCCAAGCCTTGCTTGAAAGGATCTTGACACATTTAAACAAAATCAGAACAAGAAACTTGAGAGCAAGTGCATTGAATAAAATTAGTTTGAATGATCTATACTGATCTCTATTTACTTAGGGGCCCCATGGGGCATTTTACACATTCAAATATACTTGCATATACTTGAACAGAGATTCTTGAACAAAGATCGGTTGTGCAGATGAGGAAAACCAAATTCCAAAGAGATGCTCACAAATGGTAGGGGAAAGAACGAGTATTTTTTTTTTTTTTACTATGTAGATGTGTTTGTGTTCTGGTGGCATGCAAAGTCCTTCTTTGGCATGTGAATATTAGTTATCAAATGCACGTTCTTATAAAAGAAAGAGTCAGATGGCTTCTGCCCTAGTGGCCTTTGTTCCTAGTTCACATTCTTCTGTCACAGAGGTGGCATACTGTACAATCCTGAGGAACTAGTTATATACAATTATGCTTGTTTCAGAATAGTGGGGGGAAAGTGGAAAAACAATGTCACATTTGGGGAATTAAATGCCCATATAATCCACTACTTTTATTAAAAATATTTCTGAGCATTTATCATTCTTAGTTTTAAATAATATGGAATATACACTTGCCACATGCTAGAATCTGGGCTGGATGCTTTTTATACACACTGATTTAATCTTTACAACAGTACAAAATAAACGGTATAATTCCTAGTGCTACAGGAAACTGAGGCTCGGCAAGTATAAGTAACTTGCCTCAAATTGCACAACTGGAAAGTTCCAGGGCCATCACTTGAACCACATCCGTTGATGTTGGACTAAGGGAATACACGTTAGCACCTCATTAAGCCGGCTGACTTGCCTTGGGTGTGTTCTAATGTCTATGAACTGCCTCATATCTATCACAGGATAATTACACCTAGTCAATGAAACTTTATGAGGATTAAACGTGAGACCATGTGGAATCACGTGAACACTGAAGTTACACACAGCCCAGGACTCCTGAGCACGTGCCTGAAGAGGCATACAAGGACGCTCATTGGAGCACTGTTTTGTAACCGTGAAAAATTTGAAGCAACCCACATGTCCATCAGCAGGAGAATGAAGAAAGAAATCACGACGGCTGGGCACGGTACCTTGTGCCTACAATCCCAGCAATTTGGGAGGCTGAGGCGGGCAGATCACTTTGAGTCAGGAGTTTCAGACCAGTCTGGCCAACATGGTAAAAACCCCATCTCGAGTTCGATCGGTAGTGGGAGCTGGGAGACCAGAGAGCCCTGCGCAACCCCACCGCCTCCGCCGGCCTGATTACCATCATACCCCGGGAGCAGCCGCAGCTGCCGCAGCCGGTCCCAGTCACCATCATTTCAACCATGAGCAGCGAGGCTGAGACCCAGCAGCCGCCCGCCGCCCCCCGCCCTCAGCGCCGCCGACACCAAGCCCGGCACCACGGGCAGCGGTGCAGGGAGCGGTGTCCCAGGCGGCCTCACATAGGCGGCGCCTGCCGGCGGGGACAAGAAAGTCATCGCAACGAAGGTTGTGGGAACAGTAAAATGGTTCAATGTAAGGAACAGATATGGTTTCACCAACAGGAATGACACCAAGGAAGATGTATTTGTACCCCAGACTGCCATAAAGAATAACCCCCCAGGAAGTACCTTCGCAGTGTAGGAGATGGAGAAACTGTGGAGTTTGATGTTGTTGAAGGAGAAAAGGGTGCGGAGGCAGCACCCGTTACAGGTCCTGGTGGTGTTCCAGTTCAAGGCAGTAAATATGCAGCAGACTGTAACCATTACAGACACTGGCCACGTCGTTGGGGTCCTCCACGCAATTACCAGCAAAATTACCAGAATCGAGTGGGGAAAAAAACGAGGGATCAGAGAGTGCTCCCGAAGGCCAGGCCCAACAACGCCGGCCCTACCGCAGGCAAACGTTCCCACCTGACTCCATGCAGAGACCCTATGGGCGTCGACCACAGTATTCCAACCCTCCCGTGCAGGAAGGAGTGATGGAGGGCACTGACAACCAGGGTGCAGAAGAACAAGGTAGACTAGTGAGGCAGAGTATGTATCGGGGATATAGACCACCGTTCCGCAGGGGCCCTCCTCGCCAGACAGCCTAGAGAGGACGGCAATGAAGAGGATAAAGAAAATCAAGGAGGTGACACCCAAAGTCAGCAGTCACCTCAACGTCGGTACCTCCACAACTTCAATTACTGACACAGACGCCCAGAAAACCCTAAACCACAAGATAGCGAAGAGACCAAAGCAGCCCATCCACCAGCTGAGAATCCGTCCGCTCCTGAGGCTGAGCAGGGAAGGCTGAGTAAATGCCGGCTTACCATCTCTACCATCATCCGGTTTAGTCATCCAACAAGAAGAAATACGAAATTCCAGCAATAAGAAATGAACAAAAGATTAGAGCCGAAGACTTTAAGTGCTTGCTTTTTGTCCGCTGACCAGATAAACAGAACTATCTGCACTATCTATGCAGCATTGGGTTATTAATTTTACCTAAAGATATCTCTTTTTGGTAATAACAAACGTGTTTTTTTGTTTTTAAAGCCTGGTTTTTCTCAATACGTCTTTAAAGGTTTTTAAATTGTTTCACAGCTGGTCAAGTTGAGATTTTTAATTTCATTTTTAATTTGTAATGAAAGTTCACAACTTGATTTTTTCAAAGAAGTCAACAAACTCCAAGCACCTGTTAATAAAGGTCTTAATGTTTAAAAACCCATCTCTACTAAAAAAAAAAAAAAAAAAAAAATCGTGATTTATTCATGCAGTGGAATATTATGCAGCAGATAAAATGAACTAGATCTTACAAGTATCAATATGGATAAATCTTGAATACAAAATGCTGAGAGAAAAAGTTGTAGAATGTGTAGAGTATTTGTATTAGTCTGTTCTCACACTGCTATGAAGAAATACCCAAGACTGGGTAATTTATAAGGAAAAGAGGTTTAATTGACTCACAGTTCCGCATGGCTGGGGAGGACTCAGGAAACTTTTTACAATCATGGTGGAAGACACTTCTTCGCAGGGCAGCAGGCGACAGAATGAGTGTGGTGGGGGGGCGGGGGGGGGAAGCCCCTTATAAAACCATCAGATCTCGTGAGAACTCATGCACTATCACGAGAACAGCATGGGGGAAAACAACCCCTATGAGCCAATTACCTCCACCTGGTCCCACCCTTGACATGTGCAGATCATTACAATTCAAGGTGAGCTCTGGGTGGGAACACAGAGCCAAATCATATCAATATTGATGTAAATTTTAAGCACACAAAAATACTATGAATTGTTTATTGAATATACACATACCAGTAAAAGTCCTAAACTCAGATGAAAAATGTACACACACGGAATAATCCATACCTCTGAGGAGGAGGAAGGGGAATGGAATCAGGGAAGAATACAAAGGACACTACAACTGTCTCAATAATTTTTTTAAATCTAAAACGAATGTGGTAAATGTTAACATTTGTTCAATCTAGGTGGTGGGTAGCTGGGTGTTGTGTTTTTTTGTATATGTTTAAAATAGTTCGTCATTAGAGAAAAACATCAAGTGGTAAGCAACTGTGAAACATCATTATTATAGCTATTCTTTATTGTTACTGTCACTGCCATCCAGGGACCCAGGTGACAGTGCTAACCTGGAGATGGGGACACTCATGTGGGCGAAGCTGCCTGATTTACACTCAGGGCTTTTGTAAGGATTAAATGAGGGAATATCTGCAAAGGTCTTGAGCTGTGTTTGCTTCCTTCCTCTATCCCTGCCTTAATAACTAAATTAATCCCAATAGAGACCACAGGAATTATCTGTGAAAAAAACCATCCCAATACCCAACTAAATGAAATATTTCAATTATCTTAAATGAGATGATGGGTGCACCTGTCCCATATGTGATGTTCAATAGCGACAATTAGCCGGGTATGGTGGCTCACGCCTTTAATCCCAGCACTTTGGGAGGCTGAGGCAGGCGTATCACTTGAGGTCAGGAGTTTGAGACCAGCCTGGCCAACACGGTGAAATCCCAACTCTGCCAAAAGTATAAAAATTAGCCAGGCATGGTGACACGTGCCTGTAATCCCAGCTACTCAGGAGGCTGAGGCAGGAGAATTGCTTGAACCTGGGAGGCAGAGGTTGCAGTGAGCCGAGATGGCGCCACTGCACTCCAACCTGGGTGAAACAGTGAGACTCTGTCTCAAAAAAAAAAAAAAAAAATAGTGACAACTATTGTTCTTCCAGGGAATTAGGCTGGGCCTAAAAGAGGCATGCCATTGGCTGGGTAAAAGGCAGGTCAACTGGAACCTTATCTCACGCACTCAGCTGGCTCTCAACTTCAAGACTCTGAGGCCTCCTTGCTGTACTGGGGATGTAAGAAGAGCAAGCAGAAGACGGTTTGAGGGACTTCATGCCCCTGATTGTTTGAAATCCTCACCTTCAATTCAATGTTTTCAAAAATTGCTTTTGCACCAGCCTGATATTTTAGTTAATATGAGCAATGACCATGAAGCTGCTGGCAAGTCTGAGGCCACATTGGGGATTTCAGCACAGTGATGGAAGGTAGACAGCTCAGTTATCTGTGGTGATAAAAGACCAGGAGGGGAGGGACACAGAGATCTCCAGAGGCAGAACTTTCAGAGAACAGCAGGTAGGATCTGAAGGAAGAGTGAAAGGAGGGCTTGCCAGAGGAGTAGACACATGGAGGCAGAACCTGGAGGCACTCTGAATACTCCCCTCCTGCATGCCATATACTGGTCAGATATATTGCCAGCTGAATAATTCCTCTAGCGCCACTGGGTTAGGGTCTCCCTGACCTAGCTGGTCTCAGCACCTTCCTTCCTTCCTTCCTTCCTTCCTTCCTTCCTTCCTTCCTTCCTTCC
>NC_045439.1:103193469-103234309 GCF_002776525.5 Piliocolobus tephrosceles | reverse complement strand
TCCTTCCTTCCTTCCTTCCTTCCTTCCTTCCTTCCTTCCTTCCTTCCCTCCCTCCCTTTCTCCCTCCCTCCCTCCTTCCTTCCTTCCTTCTTTCCTTTCTTTTTTCTTTCTTTCTTTTTTGATAGACGAGTATTGTCCAATAGAACTCTCTATGATGATGGAACTGTTCTTTATGTGTTCCAATACGGTGGCCACTAACCACATACAGCTATTCAGCACTTGAAATGTGGCTTGTGAGACTGGGAAACTGAATTTTTGCCTAATTTTAATTAATTGACATTTAAAACATAAACAGCCACATGTAACTACTGGCTCCTGGATTAGATGGCACAGGAGAGGAAACTGACCTAAAAGTTTGATGGAAGGAAAAAGGCTGGGAAACTTCTGGAACATAAACCACTGTCCATAGGGTGTCAGCCTTGATCAGGCACCACCCTGAGGGCTTTCTAAGCAGCTCTGGGCATCTGAGGCCAGGAGGGAAAATTCCAAAGGAAGGAAGGTGACTAAGAAGCGTGACAGCCTCGCCAGCCCAAGTTTGTCCAGAAACAACCCTCTTCATTAAGCATCTGGAATTTGACCAGGCAGATATGGTTCCACGGTATGGAACTGACCTCCAAACTCTGTCCAAGCTCTGGGAGGCACATTGCTGTGCAGGAAGCAATGTGACATGACAGTGAGCATTCTTCAATGTCAGGCCCATTCTGTCTATATCTTGCAGTCCCACAAGCTGGGAGAATTGCTGCTCACTCCGTTGTTTCCCTTGGTCACTGCATGTACTTCTCAGAGAGCACCCTCTCTGTGATTTCAACCCCTTCCTTCCTTCCTTCCTTCCTTCCTTCCTTCCTTCCTTCCATCTTCCTTCCTTTCCTTCCTTCCTTCTTCTGTTGGGAACAGGCCCTGCAAAATATGACCATTAGCTGGCCCCAAAACTGGCCATAAGCAAAATCTCTGCAGCACTGTGACATGTTCAAGATGGCCATAACGCCCAAGCTGGAAGGTTGTGGGTTTACTGGAATGAGGGCAAGGAGCACCTGGCCCACCCAGGGCGGAAAACCCCTTAAAGGCGTTCTTAAACCACAAACAATAGCGTGAGCGATCTGTGCCTTAAGAACATGCTCCTACTGCAGATAACTAGCCAGAGCCCATCCCTTTATTTCAGCCCATCCCTTCATTTCCCATAAGGGATACTTTAAATCTAATATCTATAGAAACAATGCTAATGACTAGCTTACTGCTAATAAATACATGGGTAAATCTCTTTTCAGGGGTCTCAGCTCTGAAAGCTGTGAGACCCCTGATTTCCCACTCTACACCTCTATATTTCTGTGTGTGTGTCCTTAATTCCTCTAGCGCCACTGGGTTAGGGTCTCCCCGACCTAGCTGGTCTCAGCTCCTTCCTCCCTTCCTTCCTTCCTTCACTCCCTCCCTCCCTTTCTCCCTCCCTCCCTCCTTCCTTCCTTCCTTTTTTCTTTCTTTCTTTCTTTAAAAAAGTTTTGATGCAATGAAATAGAATTGAAACAGGTCCTAAGTTTGGGGCTATGGGTTCTACATCCCAGCAACCGCCTCTGTCAATTGATGTGTCTGTCATCTTTGGCTAAGATTTGTAACTGTAGCTATAGGGGCCATTTTTGTTGTTGTTGTTTTCTTCTTGGACCTATACAGGGTGTAACCTGTAGGGCATCTTTGAAATCAACTTGTCCAAATCCTATATGTTATATATGGAAGGACAGAAAACCCAGAGAGCTGAGAGGCTCACCCCAGCTCGCGCGCCCTTGAATTGGCGGAAGGTAAGGAATTAGAACCCACAGATGACACACCCAACCCTCCCGATCCAGGAACTACCCCTCCTTGCCTAGAATGAATCCTCCATTTTTGTCAGCTCCTCACGTGTTTCCACTGCAAAGGTGTTCTTCACCCTGCCCTCAGGGGTGCTGCGTAAATCTTTAGATTTCCTAACATAGTCTTCCCTCTTCATTCACCTTCCCTGGGCTGCAGTGGAGATTAGGCCAAAGAAAAACCACCTTCCCCTCCAGCCCTACCTCAGTCTCTCCTACAACACTGATATCTAGGATAGTCCTCTCAATCTTTAATGTGCGTAAGAATCTCCCTGGGATCTTGTTAAAATGCAGATGCAGACTCGGTAGGTCTGGCTTGAGGCCTGACATTCTGCATTTCTAACAAGACCCCGGGTGATGCTGAGGCTGCTTTGAGGAGCAAGTCTCACACTCTGGTCCTAAAGGGCTAGAGCTGAAAGGAGCCGCCAGAGGTCAGGTACTCCAGAAGTAGAGCTAAGCCAGCAATTCCTATAGATATGGCCCCAGAGAAACCAGTAACATAGTCGAGGAAGTAGAATGAGGTAGAAAGGAAGCTAAGCAAAGAGCTGGCTTCAGCTAAAAAATCTAACGTCAGCCTGATCCACAGGTTGCTCTGGGACATAAGTCTTGTAAAGCTGAGAAAACATAAAACACCATAAAGTTGTTCCAGTGTCAGCTGAGGCAAAGGAGCTAGGTTTTTGCTTCCAGCATCAGGCAGTCATTAGCTGTGAGATGCCCCTGAGAGAAGGACATTGCCCTCCCTGGATAACCTCCAGGCATTTTCAGGGTTGGCAGCTCCCATTTGGTAAAGGGGCAAGTCTCCAGAGAAGTAAACAACCACGAGCCAACAACATGCAACACTCACAGCAGCTGGGGGCAGGTGCCCCCGCGGTATAGAGGATCCAGGCAGGCCCCCAACAGAATCCAGCATGAGGGCCTAAAACTCATGCAGGCCATCTGCCCAGCCCCACTTATGCATAGCAGAGATTTTATCTTTGAAAGTTATGCATATGTACATGAAAAAACAGAACTAGAAACACCAACACAAAACTTTACAATGGTGATCTCAGCTTGACTTTCTTGTCTTTTTCCACAACTTTGAATTTTGCTACATTAATATACATTCTTTTTGTTGCTGTTGTTGAGACGGGGTCTCAGTCTGTGGCCCAGGCTGAGTGCAGTGGCACAATTGCAGCTCACTGCAGCCTCCACCTTCCTGGCTCAAGCGATCCTCCCACTTCAGCCTCCTGAGTAGGTGTGCGTTACCACACCTGGCTAATTTTTGTGTTTTTTTGTAGAGACAGGGTTTTCCCATGCTGCCCAGGCTGGTCTTGAATTCCTGGGCTCAAGTGATCCACCTACCTTGGCCTCCCAAAGTGCTAGGATTACAGGCATGAGCCACCGTGCCTGGGCAACGTGTATTAATATAAACCAATCAAAGTAAATTCCCTGATAGCCTAGTTCAGAATCTTAGAAATATTTTTATTCATTTAGTAACTTTTTATTGAGTGCCTGTTATTACCATTTACAGTGCTATGTGATTCCAATCAACCTTCACAGTGCAATACTAATGACACGGCACACATCTGAAATGCAATTTGTAGCAAAGAGAAATTATAGACTGTTTAGTATGATTTTTAAGTTTGAATCTATTTTTTTTCCAAGTCTTTGAAAATTGCTTATCTACATAACCCTTTAACTGGAACAGCCCATTCATCAAACCCTGGCTTAGTGATGCGAAATGCTGTGTTCCACACAGGTCTTGGCAAAAGGGCTAACAGAACTCAGGCCCCTGACTCCTGTTGGTTCTCAAAGACCACACAGCCTGTTGGTGCCCCATGAGCAATTTCTATGGACTTCCTTCTTTGTTTGCACTGCCTAATTAAGCAATCAAGTTAATTGAGATTAATGACTTGCTTAATAGGGATTAATAACTTGCCAAAAATGCCCCGGGTTTGGGAACTTAGAGCCGCAGTATTGCTCTTTATAAAAGCTGGAGATGTGGTGGCCAAGCAGAGCCCAGACCCTCCAGCCTCTCTGCTCACTTCTCAGAGGGTGCCTCAGGCCTTCAGGATGAGGTGGGATACTGGGGGCGGGGGTGGGGGTGCGTAGGAGGGGTTGAGGGGGAGATAAAGCTTCCTGATTAGCTTGACCTTCAGAGGCCCTGCAGCTCCTGCCCACACCACAGAGGCCTCCATTGCTGAGCCAGGCACCAAACCCAGTGCAGGGGCATAGTCCCAGCTCTGTAGGCCCGGGCTCCTGGGCTCCTGGCAAGCCCTAAGGTGCCTTCCAGTTCCAACAGTCTCTGGGTCTCTGGGTTCTCAATCCTGGTTTCCTCTTAGAATCTCCTGGAGGCAGCTTTTTAAAAAATGCTGATGCCCCAGCCCTACCCAGAGTTTCTGATTTAATTGGTCTGGAAAGAGGGGAGATCCTTTTTGTAAAAGTTCCCCAAGTGAGTCTTATGTGCAGACATTGACAATGAGATCAGGAGTTTTCTTAAAGCCCAGTCCTCTTGGTGATAAGAGTGAAAGAAAGTGGAAAGAAGGGGCCAGACATGGTGGCTTATGCCTGTAATCCCAGCACTTTGGGAGGCCGAGGCGGGAAGATCACCTGAGGTCAGGAGTTTGAGACCAGCCTGGCCAACATGGAGAGACCCTGTTTCTACTAAAAATACAAACAGTTAGCTGGGCGTGGTGCTGCATGCCTGTGCTCCCAGCTACTCGAGAGGCTGAGGAGGAGAATTGCTTGAATCCTGGAGATGGAGGTTGCAGTGAGCTGAGATCGCACCACTGCATTCCAGCCTGGGCGACAGAGCAAGACTCCATCCCTCCCAAAAAAAAAGAAAGTGGAAGGAAAGCACGAAGGGAGGGAGGGAAGAATGGAAGCAGAGCCACTGACACCAAGAGGTTTCTCAGATTGAAGGGAAGAGGGAGGGGAAACAGGGCAAGCGCAGCAGGAGGGAAGAGAGTTCACACCAAATGGCAGCTGCCTCTGTCTTGCAGTCTGCAGGCTACGGAAGGTCACGGTTGTTTCTTCTCATTCCCAGTGGAGAAAGAATCAATGGTTTGAATTTTCTGCCGAAAGAGTCCTTTTTTATCTTGACTGATGACCTTGAGTCTCTCAGTAGAGCCTCACAGAGGTGGGAACATTTGTCTCCTGCAGACTGCAGCCAGCCTGCACACCTCGATGCACACCTGCAAGGCTACCCCTTTGGCTCGGGGCCTCCCCTCCCCAGGTGGAGGGTTCTCTCCCTTCCCTTCCCTCAGTCGCTCAGCCTGCAGGTCTGAAGTGGGCACAAGGACCAGACTCCAGCGGGTGCTGGGTGGGCCAGCCTCGTGATGACTCTGATTTTACAAGACCCTGGCCTTTTCCTCCTCTTCCCTCCCCACAAACGTCAAAGGCTTCACAAAACAAACGTGTAGCTCTGGGGTCAGAGACCTTTGGCAAGAGGTTCTGGGCCCTCCTAGGTTGGGGACTGTGCCTGCAGGATTGAGCAGAACGGGGAAGGCTAGCTAGATCGCCACTGGAAAGAGCAAAGAGCTATCCACAAAGGGAAAGGGGAGAAGGGAGAGAAGTTCCCGGAGAGTGAGGGGGATTTTGAGAGGGGCAATGGCAGATCTCGGAACAGCTGCCCTACTCTGATGTCAGGGAGTAGGAGCAGCTACACGGTGGCACAGAATTCTAAACATTTTGCTACGCTTGATGGATATATAATCCCCTTAGATGTTTTTCAAGAGACAACAGAAACAATTTAAATTGCTTTTCAATTATGTTTGGATGTAGCTCTGTTGTTACTTCTGAATGCAACACCTTGTGAATGAAAGCCAAAGCGCAAACCAAGAGGCCTCGATTTATCTGAGACAAGACTATCCACCACCAAGGTGCACTGGAGGATTGAATTGATGATGTACCCGTAAACGCCCAGTGGCACGATGCCTGGTACAAGACGGGCAAGTGTTCACTAAGTGCCGGATCTCACTACCTCCTCCCGCCTCCATCCTTCCATCCACTGACACCAGAGAGCCGTGTTTCAGCCTAACTGAATGGCACAGGACATGTCTCTTTAAGGGATAACTCTCATAGTGGGTATTTCAGGCCCAGGGAGCTGCTGGAGGTTTTGTGGGCAGCTGCCTTCTCCTAGAAAATGGCTTTGCGGTCAGTTCTGACCTGGTGTGGGGAGTATACTCACACCTATCAGACATCTTAGCAGAGGCTTAGGAGCAATTTACTCTGGGCGCCAACATTCCCTGACAAGGTCAGATTCCTGATGCCCCTTTGGGGGTGTGGTCCTGCCGGTCACCTCTGTAATGTCCATCCGTCACCCCACACCCCTGTCCCTCACTGCTCTGGCTTTCCTACAAGGACCAGCTCTGGCCAAGCCCACAGGGCTGGTGTTGCAGGGAGTAAGTGGTGAGCTACCGGGGACACTCCAGAAACGGTGTCTGTAATTGGCCTGGAGAGACTGGCGGTCCAGATGCAGGCAATTTTCACTTTGATGTGAGCAGAATTACAAAGAATCATAAAAAGAGCCTATGATTTGGGCTGAAACCGTGCCACGGCAGTTGAGTCCCCGCCCTGCACACAGCTGCCTTCCCCTTCTGCCTGGAAGTCAGCCCTCCCGGCAGCCGCCCTCTGCCCTCTGCCTGGCCAGCCCCTGCTCCTGTTCACAGTTGCACTCATTGTCGCTTCTCCAGGAGTTGGGGCCCCACGTGTCCCTGCTTACAGCGCCCATCCCCTCCCTCAACGCACCTACCACCCGTTCAGTTAATTGCTTCGGGTGACTCCTCCCCTCCCTTGGTCCCCATCAGACTGAAGAGCACAAAGGCAGGGGCTGCAGCTGTCGTGTGGTGTTCATCCCTGAGTTCCAGAGCTGGCCGGGCCGGCACGTGGCGAGCCCTCGGAGCACCTGTGTTGCATGGATGAATGAAGGAAGGAAAAACGGCTGGTTTTTTAGTGGGGGTTCTTGTGTAACAACAGGAATCTAGGTGTGGGAAACGGCCTTACCAGAGGAGGATCCAATTTTTGTGAACCCTGAACCTTATTAATTAGGGGGCCCCTTTAAAGAAAAAAATATAACAAATAATAATTATACTCTAAATTTTATAAAACCCAGGACATAGAAGGACGTATCTAGGCTACTTCCAGGACTTAAAGTGAGATCCTGTACAGCATGTGTGTCATTACCCCATCCTCGGGCTCCAGGTGAGGGCAGCCCAGCGTGACTCTCAGGATACTTCTGCCAATGGCACTGCTTTCAAGCAAAAGACACCAGCAAAGAGAACTCCTAACCCACGAGCTCTGTCCCCTCTAGCTTCCCTTTCCTGAGCCACAGCCCATTCGGTTAATTTGGGCTCTGAAGGGTGACAGGTTTGGGGATAAAAGACAAAAACCCATGGAGAGTCATGGGGCCCTAGGCGTCCCGCCAAACCTCATCTACCTGCAGTCACTGCTGCCTGACATCCATTATGAGGAAGTGATTTCTGCACAGGCCTCTAGGCCTAGCTCAGTGCTCAGCTCAGTGCTTAGAGCTTTCCTCTGCAGCTCTCTGGAGCAATCTCTGTCTTTCTCTGGGCAGCTCTCTCCCCTCCAGTGCTCTGCCCTGTGAATTCTAGCCACCTTAACCTCCCTGAATTCTCAACACTGTTTTCTCAATTCAGGGAGCCTCTGGCTCTGTTTGGATCCCCCCACTGCTCTGTGGCCTGCACACTCCCTCCAGATAGCAAGCTGGGATGCTCGTTTGTGTCCCTTCTCAGGGTTCGCTGTCCTGAGCCTGTTATTTTCAATATTTTATCTGGCTTTTTTTTTTTTTCTTAGTTCCTTAAGGTGGGAGAGGGTAATTCCGTTCCTGTTGTTCCATTTTGGCTGATAGTAGACATCAAGTTCACCCATATTCAGGAAATTGTCTGCCAAATACAGGTCTAGAGAACAGAGTTGCATGTCAGTCATTCTTTTGATTAAAAGTGGTGTTTCAAAGAGAAGCGGCTAGTTCAGTTTTCACGTGTGCTTTCACTCCAGAGCACTGCTGCAGCTCCCCGCCATGCTTTCTGCCTTGGTCCCTTCTGTCACATGGTGGTAACTAGACTCCTGCTCCAGGGCTGAGATTCCATACAATTATTTTACCATTTCATCAAGGATATTCTTAACCCATATTGCCCTTTTTTTTTTCCTTGTGAGTGCATAGCAGCAGAGAAGAACAAGACTGCTAGTACCTTTGAGGGCTGGCTTTGATTCATGCTAAGGCACCAGCCGTTTTATACTCTCCTTTTGCTTTTGCACCATTGGAGTGCAAGTGTCCACACAGCACGGTATTGTTATGAAAATAGTTTTGACCTCTCAACCCTCTGAGTCTCAGGGCAGCCCAAGGGTCTGTGGAACAGAGGTCAGTGCCACTGAGTTGGGCTACCTTGAGTTACCCTCAGACTGCTGGCGATCTTCCTGCCTTGGCCTCCCAAAGCAATGGGATGATAGGCATGAGCCACCATGCCCAGCCCTCTGTGTCATCCTTAATGGGCAACAGCTGGGTCCTGTGTACTGCGGCAGGGCCTGTCTTTGGGGAAACAACCCAAAATTACCCCTTCCTTTTATGTGTGTATGTGTGTGTCTTTTTGTTTGTTTATTGGGTTTTTAAAAAATTTCTAAGTAATTCATTCTGGGAAGTAATAAATGCATTTATTTTCTTCTCTTCATTTTAATTTCCTCTCTGGATTCAAAAAAATAAAAAAAATCTTAAAGTGTGTTCTCAGAGCTGGTAGCTATTTTCCCACTCTTACTGGAGAAAGAATAATCACATATGCAATCTTTTACATATATCAGATCCTTATTGGAATGGAGCCATGTGTATATGGAATGAATGAATAAATCCAGACTCTCATTTAGTTAATGCCCCAGAAGCTACTAAGAGTCCTTGCAGAGAGTCCTCTACCATAGTCGAGTTGAGAGGTGGGCAGTGGGGACAGGTATGGCGACTGTACCCCCATGTTAAAGATGATCAAATGAAGATAATCTTTGCAATCAATGCGACTTGCTACAATCCTCTCTGCTTCTACTGCCTCTTTATGTCAGTAGCAATACCTGGAGGACAGGGAACCACTAGAAAGCCAGATTGTGTGACTTTCAACCCTCTACCCAATTCTGTCTACTTCTCTCTACATTTTTCTTTTCTTTTTTTTTTTTTGGACAGAGTCTCATTCTGTTGCCAGGCTAGAGTGCAGTGGCACAATCTCGGCTCACTGCAACCTCTGCCTCCCAGGTTCAAGTGATTCTCCTGCCTCTGCCTCCTGAGTAGCTGGAATTACAGGTGACTGCCACCACTCCCAGCTAATTTGTTTTGTATTTTTAGTACAGACAGGGTTTCACCATGTTAGCCAGGATGGTCTCGATCTCTTGACCTTGTAATCCACCCACCTCAGCCTCCCAAAGTGCTGGGATTACAGGCATGAGCCACCGTACCTGGCCTACAATTTTCTATTAGTGACATGGCTGTTCCCTGGAGCCACTGGAAGGAAAAGCACTGTCCTAGCCTCCTTGTGCTCCCACATGGCAGTGCTGAGGTTGGCATGATGCAGGCTAAGAAAGTGGGTGCTTCCATCACATGCACCTAAATTTAAATTCAGCCTCTACCACTTCCTCGCTGAGTGCCCTTGAGAAAGTTACTTAACCTCTCTGCACCTTAATCGCTCACCTAGAAAAGGTATAATAATAGTACTTCACTCACTGGGATGTTATGAGAAGTATATACGATAATGTAGGTAAACTGCATGGCTTGGTGTCTGCACACTAAACTCGGGGCTAAGTTATTATTATTGTTAATAATAATGGTATCAGGCTTCTGGTAATTCTCTAGAACAGTGGTCAGAAAACTGCTGCTTTATACCAAATCCAGCCTTTGGTCTGCATTTCTATGGCCATTGAGCTAAGAGTGGTGGTTATATATTTTTAAAATTTATTTATTTATTTTGGTTGTTACATTCTTAAAGGGTTGTAAAAAGAAGGAGGAGGAGGACAGGGAAAGACCGTATTTACTATCTAGACTTTTATGGAAAAAGTTTGCCAGCCTTTGCTCTAGAAGCCCAAAATGAGGAATGTCACAGGTTACTGATACTCCAGCACCACCACCACCAATATCCTCCCAAATTAGCCTAAGTGTGATGTTTCCATGAAAGAACAAACAGTTAAATCAACATGGGTGCTCTGCTGGGCAACTTTCACTAAATGCCCAGGTCTGGGTGGTCTTTCCCCTGTGAGCTTCTCCAGCTTATGCTATCCTGGGCACTTTCTCCTTTCCCCCAAAAACAGACATTGCCCCCTGTGGACAGGGACCACCTCTTAGACCCTGTGCCTATGCCCTTGCCACATAGGTGCTCAAAAACTGTGCATAGAATGGTCAGATTGATGATTTAGCAACCACTCAGTCTGCCCACTTTTCTGATCCTCCTGAATATTTAAAATCTCTGTGTGTGGCAGACAAACAGCAATTAGATCCAAGTGCTGATCTGTGGGGCCTTGAAGGCGGTGTGTCAGTACCACATGGTTTGTTGGTCTCTAAGGAATGCTTGTGCCCAACCCCTACAGAACAGCGGATGCCCTGATCTGACTTTACCCTGGGATATCCTCATAGCCCAGCCTGCCTCTGAGCACCTTCCCTGTTCATCAGAAACAGACCTGGATGGCATCCCTTCCAAAAAGTGGGAGAAAGCTGGGGTGTCCTGGAGGGGAAACAACCAAGGGAAATCTCGACCATGAAAGGCAGCAAGTGCTTAGACACCTACTGTCCCTGGTTGTCACTGTGAATGGATGACCATGGATTGAGGGCTTTCACCTCAATCCAGAATCAGTCAGTGGCCACTGATTCTGCAAACACAGGCAAAATCATGATAAATGATTTATCAATATGACATTGCAATACATAATAAAGTGATAAGACCTGTTTCCAGGCTTGGTGGCCATCGTGTGTGTGTGTGGCACGGCACTGAGCTGCAAGCATGTTACACGCATTACTTCATTCAGTCCTCACAACTGCTCTAAGAAGCATTTATCACCAATTTATAGGCAAGAAAACTGAGGCTCAGAGAGTTCCTCCGGCTTATGGCTACATAGCTGATTCAAGGAAGAGGCAGAATTTGCACCCAAGTCTGTGTGACCTCAAAGCTGGTTCTGAGATCACCTGTGTAGGAGACACCTGGCTAAGTGCTGGGGAGGCCTGAAAAGAGATGGAGGACCTACCCAGAATAGCTTACACTGGGTCACAAAGACAAAATGCACAGGGAGCCACAGGTCAGGGTAGCTCCTGTCCCCAGGGAGGAGGTGGGCCTGACCCTCTGCAGGCCTGCAGGCCAGCCAGTCCTGCTGGGGAGGGGCCCGGAGCAGGAAAGCAGACAGCATAACCGGAACCCACCCGGAACCTAGGCTGCTCAGACCTGGGCTGGCACCAGCAATGAACCCCTTTCCCCAGGCCAGCTAGAGTGGTGTTGAAATGGCTTGGCCCAGGGCTCAGGGCTCAGGTTCAACCTACCTCTCTGGTTTTGTAACAGTGAACTTCTTTGCTGCCCTAGCCTCTCCTGAACCTCCCTTGTCCCTGCCCAGCTGGCTGGACAAGGGCCCCTGCCTTGTTAGGTGTGCAAGGCCCTTCTTCCTGCGTTACCCAATTATCTCCTACTGAAAGACGCAGCAACCCAGGCATGACAGCCCAGAACCAATGCATGTGGCATTGGCCCAGGGATCCCTTCCTGCTGTTCCTGGGCTGGAACACTGAAAAGTAAAAGAAAAAGCAATCCAGAAACATCCCCTGGAGAGCAAGAGAGAAAATGATTTATCTTCCAATCCTTGCCCAGTGGCGATTATCATATTATTGTTGCCATTATCATTGGCTATCTTTGAGGTCCCCCAAGCTTTCCTGAAGGGCTTTCCTTCCCCTTTCCTGACTCCATTCCCTTCCACCTTTCTCTGTGGCAGGGCCTCTCTGGATCTACCACTCCCTCTCTGCTTGTCCTCTCCCCACTGCCCCAGACCTCAAAAGATGTCTGCCCTTGACCCATTCTATCAGGGCCTAAGGAGTCCCAGAGAATGAAAGGGGACTTTGCTCTTTTTTTGAGATGGAGTCTTGCTCGGTCGCCCAGGCTGGAGTGCAGTGGCATGATCTCAGCTCACTGCAACCTCCGCCTCCTGGGTTCAAGAGATTCTCCTGCTTCAGCCTCCCAAGTAGCTGGGATTACAGGCACCTGCCACAACACCCAGCTATTCTAACAGATGGGTAGGTCTGTGAGTTAACCAGATAAACAAGCCCATGCTGACATGTGAGTGAAACAGGCAGGTTCATGCATGGCCTCTCATATGCGGTATTGGGGGAGACAAAGACCTTACTTCAATACATATTTATTAAACAACTACTTAGTGCAAGATATTGTGGGAGACTTCATCAATGTCCCCCAAAACTGAGAAAGCTACTGGAGAAAGAGACTGGGAGAGGCATCCCTGGGCCTAGTTCTCATGCTGGTCTTTGACATTTTTTATGTTTCAGCCATTAGACTTAACTCTTTCCTAGCATCAGGTAAATAAAAGTAAAAGGACGACAGAGTTGAAAACAAAGAGAGCTCAAGCTTTGCATGAAAACAGAGCTGCAACACTGAGCCGTGACTTTGCAATGCTTTCCTTTCCAGCATCAAGACTTTCGGGGAGAAAGAATGTGTGGAAGTGCTCGACCCTTGGTTGCAGAGTCAGGAAAGGATTATAGAAAGCCCAACCAGAGACCCTGCCACAGATTCAGATGAGAGCCTGTACTTTGTTTTCCATAGTAGACAACTGGAAATAGGGCCGTAGGCCCACTCCCTTCTTAATCCCACAAGTGCCCCTGGAAAGCCACATGCTCCAGAGCAGTTTGGGACCAGGAAAGAGAAAAGCCTGGGGAATCACACCAGTGTAACTAGAGATTCTTCTTATCCATCAATATGTGAAAATGTGAGGTCCCTTAGGAATGACTCGGTCCTGTGCCCTAATCAACTTTATCTTTCCATTTCTGTGTGGGCCACAGCAGGGCTTGGTTTCCTGTCCTGGAAGAGGACTTTGAGCTCACTCTGCTTCCTACAGTCCCTCCCAATCTCTCTCCTGAAATTTCTGGGAAGAGGTTCAGAGCAGAAGCCAGAGACATAGAAGATGTACTACAATGTGGCTGGAGCCCAGAAACATACTGTGTGCATGAGGGTCCCTGAGGTCTATGCAGTCAGTGTTCAGCCTCTGCATTCCCCAGCGGGCTCTGGGATAGATACACCTCACCAAAGTGAGCTGCAGAAGGGCCACCGAGGAGAGTGGCCCCCTTATACTGCCACTTGCAGAATAATGAGGTTCCTTTTTTCCCTCCTTTTTCCAAAATTCACTCTACAATGAAAACAAAATTTTCCATTTTTTCTAATTATGTAAATAATACATACTCTCTATATTTTTAAAATCAAATAATATTAAAAGTTCATGGGAAATAAAAAGTCACCTGAGATCCCATATACTGAGTTGTCACCATCAATAATTCAGTGACCGTCATTTCATCTATGATTATATGCATCTACATACAGACACACACATACATAACATAAAAGGGATGTCACTCAAGATGCTTAATCAGGGACACTTTAACAGTCTGCTGTGTTTGGGTTTGGTTTGACTTGGTCTGATCTGGACAGGACTAGTTGGTCTGGTCTGGTTTAGTTTTATTTGGTCTGGTCTGGTCTGCTGTGGTCAGGTCTAGTTTGATCTGGTCTGATCTCGTTTGATCTGGTCTGGTTTGGCTTGATTGGCCTCATTTCCCCATCTCCCTCCTTGGCATGTATCCTCCAGTACCTTTCTTCACACTCATTCAAACATGGGAGCACAGTTTATGTCACAAAAATGGGACTTTGCTACACAAATTTCTCTGCACCTTACCTTTCTAATTTCACAATACATCCTGGGAATCCCTTCGAGTCAGGTAGTATTGATCTGATTCATTCTCTTTAATGACTGCCCAATATTCCATGGTATGCATCCACTCTACTCATTCTGCCATTTGTCCACTGAGAGGCTGTTGCCTGAGTTCCCATGTCTAGCCACTACACACGTGTTTCAGCCAATGCCAGTGTGCTGCACACACCTCCAAGGACAGCATTCACATACACGTGCTACCAACTCTAGAATACTTGGGTTTTCTAGATGCAATTATGGCATCGGCCAAAAGGGCAATTTTATCTCTTCTTTTCCAACATTTTATACAAGTTGAGTATCCCTTATCCAAAACGCTTGGCATGAGAAGTGTTTCAGATTTCAGACTTTTTTTATATTTTAGAATATTTGCATATATATAAGAGATATCTTGGTGATGGAACTCAAATCTAAACATGAAATTCATTTATGTTTCATACATACCTTACACACATAGCCTAAAAATAATTTTATATAATATCTTAAATAATTTTATGCATGAAATAAAGTTTGTGTTAAGTACTTTTGTGTGGAATCCTCCACTTGTGGTGACATGTCAGTGCTCAACAATTTTCAGATTTTGGGACATTTCAGATTTCAGGTTTTGAGATGAGAGAAGCTCGACCTGTACAAGTTATTTCACTTTCTTGTCTTATAGAACCTGTTAACACTTCCAAAATGATGTTGAATAATAATGGAGATAGTGGATACCCTTGCCTTGCTTCAGATTTAAATGGAAATGTTTTAATGTATCACCATTTGTAATATTTGGTGTTGGGTTTTGACAGATAATACTTATCATTTTTAGCTATTTCCTTCTATTCTTCTTCAGAATTTTATTAGGAAAGCCTGCTGAATTTTATTGGATGTCTTATCAACCTTTATTAGTCTGATCACATATTCTCCTCCTTTAAATCTGTTGAGGAATTTAGAAGTGGTAGTTGCCTGAGTAGCTGGGATTACAGGCACGCACCACCACTAATTTTTGTATTTTTAGTCGAGACAAAGTTTCACCATGCTGGCCAGGCTGGTCTCAAACTCCTGACCTCGTGATCCACCCGCCTCGGTAGAAGTAGTCATCTAAATAAAATAGCATTATATAAAAAGAATTGTATTGCTCTATTCAAGTGTTTCACCTCCTATTGCATCTATTTATGCTTCGTCTCTTCTAGGTTTTCGAATTTGTTGCTGTAGAGCTACACCTGCACTTGCCTATAATTATTGTAACTTTCTACATCTATGATCACACCTGCTTTCCTCATAGTTAATCTCTTCGATTTTTGCTTTCATTTTATTTTCTCTTTAGTCACATTTTTTCCATTTTTTTCTATTTTCAAAAATGAGAATGATGTTTAACATTGAGATCTGGTTATTTTAAATCTTATGTGTATATTTCGAATGACTGAAGTAATGTGGCCACTCTCCCATCTTGACCTACCTTGATTGTTTTAATTCCTTCAGGGTCCTGACTCTCATCTGAAAAGATGACATTACCACTGTGAGAGAAGAGATGCTGCTGGACTGGGAGCTCCTTGCAGAGGAGGACTCTGGTTCCCGGTACCTGGCAGAGAGAGGGCTGGGCGCTAAGCTCAGGCAAGCACCTCCACCTAACGATGCCTTCGGTTCCTCACCTGTAAAATGGGGAGAATACTTAGCCATATCCATTTGTTATGAGGATTAACTGGAAAAATACTTTTAAAGCACTTGATCCATAGCAAGAACTCTGTGGACTGCTATTATTAATAACATTTTGACATGTGCCTTCTCTGTCGTTTTCAACTTTGCAAATGTATGTTTGCAAGTATATACACACATACAATAAAAGTGGAAGCTGAGTCCCAGGATACTTCTAGAATAAGGAATAAATGCTATTATTTCAGCTCCAGCAGAGCAGCAAGTGGAAGCAGAGCTTGGCTTGTGTCCTGTACCCTGAGTCCCACACAGGCACTGCGCATCCCTCCTCAGTAACCGTGCTGCAGCCTTCCTCTGACCTAGAGGTATAAGTGCCTCCTAAACTCACCTGGAGGATGTTAAGTGAACAGAATCAAAGAAAAACTAGCTTATGTGTTTTCATTAAATGTGACCCATATGTCCTACATCTTACTCCTTGATGCAATCATGCTTTTCAGAATGAAGCAGAGTTCACTATTCCCAGTGTCACAGGATATAAGCAATTTAAATGCACTCTAAGGAGATTGCTTTAAATTAGACTGTCCAGACAGGCTGGACAAAGGAAGGTTAAGACAATCATCCCATCCTCTCTGTTCGCAAAACAGTTTATGAGGGATCTCAGAGCACCTCTGTATTCTAATATTTATTAAATTTCTTACCTAAATTGTATAAAACTTCTTTATCATCTGGGTATGTTTCTGTCTGTCCCACTTGTGCCCATTCTTCAGCTTTCATTGCCTAGAGTCAGACACAAAATAGATACTTCCAGTGCTCTTTGAACAACTGAGTGAATGAATGAATGAATGAATGGGTAAGTGACTTCCTGCCCAAGGTAGAAGGTAAAAGATGACTAAACCCAGAACTAAAACTCAGATCTCCTGACTCCCAGCCAGGTTCTTATATCTTTCTATGCTTTCATTGGGATGACTTGTATCTTGTACCAAACCCAAATGAGTTATCAGTCCTCCTCAACATCCATTCACTCATTTGGCAAAGGGACACTGAGTACCTACTACGTGGCAGGTGCTTCTTCTAATAGTTACACACAGTGAACTGGGGGTATTGATCTTGGCTATCACTATTAACAGAGTCAAGAGGTCCAAGCCATGCTTCCAGGGAAGGGGATACACTTCCCTTCTCATCTCTGCTTTAGCTCAGTCTGATAGAAGAGTCAGGATTTTAAGGTGGGGGAATTGGAGGGAGAAAGATTGATCCCAAAGGCTTCCTGTGCCCTAAACCTTATTTTGATACTGCATCCTAGTACGACCTTACATTCCCTGTTCATCTCATCACCTGCAGCATGGCCTCTCTTCCCACAAATTTACATTTCTTAACACATTCTAACTTCCGTTCTGGTTATCTGGCACGTAACTCATCTCCCCTACGAGATTATCAGTACCATGGGCTCGGGATCCATGTCTTATTCACCTTTGTATCCTGAACAGTGCCTGGCATGACTTGTATCGTGTACCAAAGCCAAATGATTCAGCAGCCCATTGTAAATAAATGTTAGAATAGATACTGCTTAATCCTTGTTGAATGAACGAATGAACGTGTAATGGAAGGAGAAAATGTTATCCAGAGAGGTTGGAGCTGGAGAGAACAAATCTGACCAGCAAAAGAAATGAAATAGAATTCTGGAAGGCAGAAGATAAAAAAGAAAAGGAGAGAGCTAATAAACACGATAGGAACCTACATAAGTAGAAATGGGCAAGGGACTTTGTAAAATGGGCGGAAGAGGGGTTAATATTTGAATCTGCCGCTTATAGGGTACAATGGAACGACTCCTCATTGTTATGCTCAACTTTCAGTGAAGTCTGCCGCACCCTCGGGTACCCTGTATGGGTGTTTTCTGTGGGAAATCAAAGAAATACAACTGTGTTGTACATCTGGAATGAAGCCAGAGAGAATAGGGATGGGGAATGATCCATCCATGGAACTAATTCAGCAGAAGCGGGTGCTCAGAGCTCAGGTGACAAAGAAAAACTCAAGCCCATTTCCTGATCCAAATCCCTGGGAAAATTAGCAGTGAAGGGAAGGAGAGAAAGCAGTTCCCACCATATATGGGATGGAGTTGAGGCTATTTCATTTGTATCTTAATGGCCAAAGAACTTGACACCTGGCATAAAAATGAATGCATGAATGAATGATAAATTAATTACTCTTAAGATGTTAATGGGTTATAGTAGTTTAGTATCCCAGAAAGCATTTTCAACTACCATCAATGTCTCACAGAGTGGCGTCAGGGTTCCTGAGAGAGATGCTTTTGAGCTGAGGCAGTCATTTGGGGGCCCTTAAAATTTATGGAGCCAAATTCCAAGGACCTTTTCAACCCTATCGTACCTGATAGGTCCCACTGAAGCCACAGGTGGATGGCCAGAAGTGTCTGACCATTTGCTGCAAACTGACCCAGGGGGAGTGGCAGGAAACTAGGCAATAAAAAAGACCTGATTTCCAATTCCAGCTCATGAGTTTGCATGACCCTAAGCAAGTAAAACTGTGGAGATACCACTGTCTCTACCCATGACACAGTCTTGTTGGGAGGAATCAACGAGGAAGCTATCTGGGAAGTCCCGTCTAAACCGCTGTCTCAGAGCTCACGCATTTCATTCTTTCTTGGGCACAGATCATATTGGATTTCATTTCAAACACAATCCTTGGTTTCCTTGGACAACCTTTCATCAGTTCCACCCTAAATTCCAAACTGAGAGTGGGAAAATGCTGGTTTGGAAGCATGGAGGTCATGGAAACAGATGCACAGGCACCTGGCTTAAAGAAGTGATGACAGAGAACAAAGAAGGTCACAGCGAGGGAATCTGAAAAAAACAACAACTCTAAGGACAGAACAGACTGAGCTATTTATAGTGCTATAAAACTTCATCACCCCATAAAGCTTAATAATCCCTAAAAGTGTCTCTGGGGAGGTAAAGAACAGCAGAGTAGTTTGGGCCAAGTCAGTGATGGCTCAGGTGGCTGTTAGGTCCTTTTTTAGTGCTCAAACGTACACCACAGACAATGGCTTCACAAATAGGTTCAAAAGGGTGACTTTGAGTCAACAACAAAAAAGGTTACATTGTGTTGTGCTATGTTTTACTAAGGAAGGTACAGGTGAGGCATGTTTTAGAAAGATATCAATTAAAAATGGTAGCAAGGTAAAGTGGGAAGGTCATGCAGACCTGGATTCAAATCCAGCTCCATCCAGACCTGGCCCTTGAGGCATACAATTTACCTAACACCTTAGAGCCTCCATTTTCTTATGTGCACAATGGGAATAATAAGAGCTGCCTCACAGAATTGTTGAGTGGCTTAAAAGACATAACAGGCCGGGCACGGTGGCTCATGCCTGTAATCCTAGCACTTTAGGAGGCTGAGATGGGCCAATCACTTGAGGCCAGGAGTTCGAGACCAGCCTGAGCAACATGACGAAACCCCATCTCTACTAAAAATACAAAAATTAGCCAGGCATGGTGGCACACACCTGTAATCCCAGCGACTTGGAGTCTGAGGCATGAGAACTGCTTGAACCCGGGAGGCGGAGGTTGCAGTAAGCCGAGATTTCGCCACTGCACTCCAGCCTGGGTGACAAAGTGAGACTCTATAAAAACATAAAAATAAAAAGAACATAGACTGGAGCCAGCGCAGATGTTGCTCTTGAAAGAGTAGGCATCAGTTACCAGGGAAACGTGCAGATCTAAAGCCCTGGATCGCTGTCACAGTGCTGGGCAAATCAAGCATTGCATCATGATTAATACTACCATGGCTGCGGCTGCTACTACTACTCTTACTGCTGCGATCATTGTTGTCAATCTATTCCCATGGAGAGACGAAGGAGCAACCATTGATTATACTGGTATAAAAGCAATTATTTTCTTTGTGTGTTTGTTTGTAGAGACGAGGTCTCACTATTTTGCCCAGGCTGGTCTTGAACTCCTGGCTTCAAGCAATCCTCCCACCTAGACCTCCCAAAGGGTTGGTTTTACAGGCATGAGCCACTGCACCTGGCTGGCAATTATTTTCAAGGCTGAGATGAGCTCTCAGTTCACAAGCCACCTCCTCAGTGAAAACTTCTCTCACCACAGGCCTCTCCCTGGCAGATGGCCCCGCCCTTCTCCGCATTCACCAGGCCTTTGTTCCTACCTCTGTTAGACTGCCTTGTCTTCCTGAAGATGGCATTCTGTGATGGGTGAGAGCACTACAGTGCACTCAGGCAGACTGGGTTCAACTCTCTATGTTGTCCTGGCCAAGCTATTTTATCTCTCTCTGTGCCTTGTTTTTCTAATCTGTAAATGAAGGATTATAAAATACCTACCTCATGGGGTCAAATATGAGGCTGAAGTGAGTTATAAGGTAAATTTCTTGGAATGGTGCCTGGGGACATAGAAAGTGTCAGCAAATATTAGCTTCTTATTACTATGTGTATATAATATATATTCATATGTATATACATATATGTATATATAGCATACATATAATATATACATATATAAATATATGTATATATTACATGTGTATATGAATATGCATGTAACATATTCATATATAATATAAATTCATAGATGTAATATAAATTCATATGCAATATATTCATATTATATTACATATATATTACATGTATACATATAACATGTATACATTATTCATACTATCTATGTGTATATATAAATATACACATGTATGTAACATGACATCTCATATAAACAGATGCTTGGTGAATGTTTTATGAATGAATGTACGAAAGTAGATGAACTGGGAGAAATTCTTTGAGTATTTCGATGAATTGCTGGCAGCTTTGCTAGAGAGACTATGACCTTTCCTTTCCAATTAACAGGCTCATGGAGGTGGGGAGAGGGTTGGGGGCTGGGAAGTCAGCAGTGGACACTGAAGCCCTTTCTTGATTGTACCAGACACCTTGTCTCATGACAGCACAGAGGAAAAATTCAGAGAATCAGACCCCCCTCCTTAACATCCAGGAGAAGAATTGCATCTGCCACCCTATATAAATAAACAACACAGCAGGGACTAGTCTCTTCCTCCCTATAGGAAATCACTTCTTCCCATACTTTGTTTTTGCCCTTCTCTGCCTTTATAAGATGATGAATCACTAAAATGGAATGTGGCTTCAAAAAGCCAAAAGTGCATCATTTACATTTTTCCAGCCAGCTCAGCAGATCTTCACATCATGGGAACTCCCGTGCCATGGTGACTTAGAAAGGTCACAGGAGCCCCTCACCAACTATTCCCCCAGAGCTAAAGGCCTGGAAGCTATGGCCTCACATGTCATTCTTCCCCTCTCTGCTCAGATGCTGAGAGGGGTCTGGGGACTCTAAATTGACCCACTACCAGTAAAGAGCACTGTTGGGAGCTGGAGAGACCTGGACTAAAATGTCATGCTGCCTCTTTCTGGTTGTAAGCAACTGGACAAGTTGCTTACCATGTATCCTGATGTGATTATTATGCATTGCATATCAAAACATCTCATTACCCCATAAACATATACGCCTACTATGTACCCACAAACATTTAAAAACTTTTAAAAATTCTCTGAGCCCCCATGCCTGCATCTGTGAGTGCAGGCACTGTCCTTAGCTCCTAGGACTCTTCTGTGGGCTGAATAATACTCAGGCGTGAAATACTTGTCACCTGCAGAGGGGAGGTATATGGAGCTTTCTTTGGCCTACATGGTAATATAGGGTCCCTGGAACGACCTTGGTGCCTGAGTCACAGCCCTTCATGCTAATGCCAGCTCATTAATTCACTGTGGAGCTTGTGCACATCATTTATGCTCTCTGCCTCAGTTTCCTCCCTGCAACATAGAAATAAAACTAGTTGTCCATGCCAGGCATGGTGGCTCACACCTGCAATTCTAGTACTTTGGGAGGCCAAGGTGAGAGGATCATTTGAGGCTTGGAGTTCGAGACCAGCCTGGGCAAAATAGCAAGACTTCATTCCTATGAAAAAAAAATTTAGCTCCACATGGTAGTACATGGCTGTAGACCTAGTTACTTAGGAGGCTAAAGCAGGAGAATCACTTGAGTCAGGAGTTTGAGGTTACAGGGAGCTACGATCGTACCACTGCGCTCCAGCATTGGTGACAGACTGAGATCCTATCTCTAAAAATAATAATAATAATTGTCCAACTTCCCAAAGTTACAAGATTAAAAAGTTAATTAACATCCCTTTTAAGTTTTTTTTAAGTAAAAACTGTTTAATTCATTTTTTCAGATGACATGATTGTATATTTAGAAAACCCCATCGTCTCAGCCCAAAATCTTCTTAAGCTGATAAGCAACTTCAGCAAAGTCTCAGGATACAAAATTAATGTGCAAAAATCACAAGCATTCTTATACACCAGTAACAGACAAGCAGAGAGCCAAATCAGGAATGAACTTCCATTCACAATTGCTTCAAAGAGAATAAAATACCTAGGAATCCAACTTACAAGGGATGTAAAGGACCTCTTCAAGGAGAACTACAAACCACTGCTCAGTGAAATCAAAGAGGACACAAACAAATAGAAGAACATACCATGCTCATGGATAGGAAGAATCAATATCGTGAAAATGGCCATACTGCCCAAGGTTATTTATAGATTCAATGCCATCCCCATCAAGCTACCAATGAGTTTCTTCACCGAATTGGAAAAAACTGCTTTAAAGTTCACATGGAACCAAAAAAGAGCCCGCATTGCCAAGACAATCCTAAGTCAAAAGGACAAAGCTGGAGGTGTCACGCTACCTGGCTTCAAACTATACTACAAGGCTACAGTAACCATTTTTTCTAAAGTAGCAAAAAACTAGAATTTCTTTGAACTAAGTAAAGTTTGTACTGTGGCCTTTGATTAATCAAAGTAGATTGCCTTTTTAAGGCATGGGAGCCACACTCAGAGAAAAGGCTTAAATGGCTTTAATTCCCACTATAGTATGCATGACTGATATAGAATTCTTTACTGAAATAAATTCTGATGGAGCAGAGGAGGGAGTAAGCACGGGGCATCTGTGGGTTCAAAATGAGCTCCACAGAGGGGCACCTGAGGGCACCAGAAACACACTTGGCCAACTCGCCCACAGCCTTTGGGCAGGTCTGGACACACAATTGTTTTAATGTCTGTGTTGTGTTGTCCTTTCCCAAGTCTAGCTGACCCCAGCCTTTATAAATGGAGAGGCAAGAGCTGGTTATGATAAGATATCTGGTTTCAGAAACAAGTGCTGTTGCTCTAAGTATTCCAGCAACAGCAGTCTGGTGTCCCTGGCCTACCCAAATCCAGGACAAGTGTTCCTGCCAGTCTGCAGCCATCCATCTCTCCAGGCTTATCTACAAGTCATCATGGAAGTTCAAGAGCTGCTGGTGGCCATGGTAGCCTGCCTGGTCTCATGACCTCCATCCTCTCTCTGAACCAGCAAAGCTCCCTGACACATGAGTCTCACAACAACAATTCCTGTCTCTTGTCATCAGATTCAGATGATGAGCTCAAAGAATGCCCCAGGAGGAGCCAGGAATGTCTTTGTCTGACTTGGCAAGTGGTTGCCCTGCCCTGCAGTGGCCAGAATGCGGGAGTGGAAAAGTGTTCTTGTTTCCTTCTGGAAATGACCACATTCACCAGGGCCAGGCGCAAATCCACTGACTGCCCTGAAGGGAGATTTGCCTCCTCTTCAGAGGACAGAGGGAGACTTGGCCAAGCTTGTTTGGGAAATCAAAGTGTCTCCCAGCTGCCATGTTCTAACCCGAGGCCGCACAATGAAACCAGAAGGACCCCGTTGAACGACAATGGGTCTCACTCATTAAGTCACTTCACTTCTGCACACAAGACCATTCCTCAGATATTCCAGACACTCCCAAGTATCTGCCACTATTGCTGCTGTTGACACACTCCTCAACTAGTGCTCACAGAGCGGGAAGGGGTCCAGGAGAGGAGCCTAGCTCTTATCCTCCAGGTCCACTGCTCCAGGGCATGAGGAGGGAGCAGGGAAGGGAGATTTCACTGTCCTGTCGTACTGACCCCAGAGAAATGTGAAATACTTTTTCTCAATCCTTCTCGGTAGAGGTGAAACATACTGAACCTTCCACAGGGTTTTTATTAAACTCTACGAGTAGAATGAAAGAACAGGGAGAGGAGCAGAGTTAGTATTTATTTAACAAATATTTAAGGAACGGGCATTACGTGCCAGGCACCGTGCTGGCCATGGGGCAGATGTGAAAGCTAACCCCTGACTTTAGGGGGTTTGATAAACCCAGGTGCTAAATGAATGGTCCAGTGATTCTCAGGGAGCACACCCACCCCACCCCTTCCCACCACTTCATCTCAACCCCAGTCATTTCACAATTAAAAAAAAAAAAAAATGAAAGTCTAACACAATTTTTTCTCCCATGTGAGCTAGGAAGACCCAAACTCCCACAGGCTAAAAGTTTATGATAACAGGCATGATTTATTGTAGTTGTCATGGAAATGGAATGTCATTAATTATACAGTCTGAAACTGTTCAAGTTCACTTCCTCCAAAATTAAATTCTAAAACTATAGCATCTGAAAACCTCCACATATGCTTGACTCATACTTGAGTCATACACAGCACTCACATACTAAATACTATCTACAAAACAGGTAGTGTTATCAATGTGTGTGTGTGTGTGTGTGTGTGTGATGTGGTAGGAGTGGTTGTGTTCCTCACACAGGAGAGTACTGGAGCATGTGACTTGTTTAAACCGAACACACAATTGGTACCTCTATTTTTAAATGCTGTTATAGCCAGACTGTTGTCTAGTGGATGACGCTCCCATGGGCCCCACAACACGTGTAGGGTGCCCACAATAGTTAACTGTTACATAACAAATCACCCCAAAATGTAGCAGCTTCTGTACTAATCATTGGGAATTTCTCCTGATTTCTGTGGGGCAGAGATTTGGAGAGGCTCAGCTGGAGGTGCTGGCTCAGGGTCTCACCTGAAGGGCTGTCAAGGGTCTGCTGGGGCTGCATGCAAATACTTGCTGGGACTAGAGCCTCCACTCTGAGATAGCTCACTCACAGGAATGGCAAGCAGGTGCTGACTGTTGGCCAGAGGCCTCCGTTTCTCTTCACATGAGTCTTTCTACAGGGCTTTTTGAGTGTCTTTATGATATGGTGCTGGCCTTCTCCAGAGTGAGCAATGCAGGAGACTGAGGCTAAAATGGCAATGCCCTTTACAACCTAGCCTTGGTCCAAATTGTCACTTCTATCATATTCTGTTGGTCACACAGACATCCTTGATTCAATGTGGGGAGGGCTTTCATACAAAGGCTTCAAAGCCAGGAGGTGTGGTTCACTGAGGCCATTTTGGATGCTGGGCACCACTGGTATTCATCATTGTGATGCTTCGGGCAAACCTCCCCGCTGTCCAATGTAGGCAGGCAGGGGGATGCTTCCATTTATCAAATCTCTGCATACTTGTGTGATGCTACATGTAAATGGATACATTTTGGAGAATTTTGTAGCAATTAAACAGACAAGACCAAAACTCCAACAAACATCATTTAGCCTGTTTTTGAACATTCAGAAACCTCTGGATTACACTACCCACAGGTTACTGCTGTTAACATGTAGGTACATGGCCTTCCAGGTTTTTCCTATATCCTTTCCACTGCCTCCACCTGAAGCATTTAAAGATGTTTCTGTCTATCCCATTCTAGCCCATCTTAAGTCTTTCCTTATCCTCTATTCTCCTTCAGCTGTTGTCGTATTTCTCTTATGTCCTTCACAGCCTAACTTCTGAAATGGCATGGCTAGACTCACCTCCCACTTGCTCCTCAAGCCACTGGATCTGGCTGCGGCCACCACTATTCCATGGAAGTTGTCCTTGCCACAGTCATCAAAGCCCTTCTTGTTGCTCCACCCAATAGCTGCCATGAAGTCCACTTTTTACCTGACCTCTTAGCACTATCTGAGGGTGCTGACCACAATCCTCCTTCCCTGGCATTTTTTTTACTTCTCTGATCCATTCCCATCTCCATTCCCATCTCCATTCTGGGCTCCAATTCTTCCCCTCACTTAAATGCTGGTGTTCCTCCAGCCTCATCCTAGCTCCGCTTCCCACCCTGCTTGTGTTTCCAGGGCAATGTTGTCCATCCCACACCTTCATTTACCAGCTAGAAGCTGGTGCTTTGTAAATCTAGTCTCTAGCTCAGGTCTCTCTCTTGAGCTTCAGACCCACACAGCCAGCTGTTTGGCGAATGCCTTTAGTCAGATGCCAAACTCAAACTGTTGAAAGCCAGATTGGTCATTTCCCCTGACACACTGACTTCTTTATCTTCTCCTATTTCAGGAAATGGCACCTTCATCTACTCAGTTGCCCAGGCCAGAAACCCAGGCATAAATTATCCTTGACTCCTCCCTCTTCTTCATCTCTCACTCCATCAGTTACTGTGTCCTGTAAATTCTACCTCTGATGTATCTCTGGGATCCATCCACCTCTCTCCATTCCTACTGTCACTTCTCCGATACTATTCACTATCACAACCTCAACAGCCTCTGAACTGACCTCCCTTTCTCCAGTCTTACCCCAATTTGCTTAACTACTCTTGTGTCATGGGATGTTTAGGGCTTTTGTACATAATTACACTTTTTTAAAAAATGTCTGGCTACTTGTGTTCTTTGTTTGCTTGGATTTGGATTTCATGATATTCATATATTTGACTCTAGGGTAGGCTTTACAAATAAAGAATCACAAATAATCATCCAATTCCCTTCCATACAGATGAAATCTCCAGGTAGGTGTTCTAGATTCTAGAGGTTGTCATTCCTCAAACTGCCAATCAAAGCCCTCCAAAACCCAATCCAACCACATCTATCCAGCTTCATTCCCATCTACATATGAGTATCCACCACTTACTCTTTCATTCTCTGATGCATCTGATCATTCCTTCACATAAGGCATTGTGCTAAGGAATACTCTCACTCCACATGTCTGAGTCTTCATGGCATGCTCCACCCCACCTCCCAAATTACATTTAACTTCTGAGTCTAGGCATTTGCTCAACACCACTCTGCTTCCTGGAATGTCCTCTTTCATCCCCTTCCCAATGACCAAGTCTTCATCTTTGGATGTAAGCCCACCTTCACTGACTTTCCCGGTCCACAATGATCCCTGTGCCTTTCTTTTTCTTTTTCTTTCTCTCTTTTTTTTTTTTTTTTTTTTGAGACCAAGTCTTACTCTGTCACCAGGCTGGAGTGCAGTGGCATGATCTTGGCTCACTGCAAACTCTACCTCCCGGGTTCAAGCGATTCTCCTGCCTCAGCCTCCTGAATAGCTGGGACTACAGGCGTGTGCCACCACGCCCAGCTAATTTTTGTATTTTTAGTAGAGACAGGGTTTTGCCATGTTGGCCAGGATGGTCTCGATCTCTTGACCTCATGATCTGCCTGCCTCAGCCTCCCAAAGTGCTGGGATTACAGATGTGACTTGTGCCTTTCTTATATCTTCTCTCATTTCAAAATGTAATCACCCTATCTTGCGTTGCTATTTAATCCTTTCTCGTATCTATAGTTCCTCAGCTGTATCATACTGTCTCCCCACCTCGATTGCAAACTTCTGGAGAATCAGAATCATGTTATTCATTTTTCTCTTTCTAGAGAATTAGATAAGTAGTTAATTACTCTTCTGAGCCTTGAGCTCTTTATAGCTAAGATTGGGGGATAATAATTCCAGAATCACGGGATGGTTGTGTGAGTACATGTAATAAGGAATGAGAAAGTTCATGGTGCTGTGCCGAGCACATAGAAGGTACCCAATAAATGTTAGTTCCCATCCCCCCAATATCTATTCCTGAGCTGAGGGTACAGTAACTGTGAAGTAATTTTTTGCAAACTGAATGAGTGAATAATGCGTAAGTAAATGACAAAGAACTCAAAGAATAAAATGATGCATTCTGAGTACACAAGAGAGACAGTGCCAAAGAAACTGAGTGCCTTTCCCTGGCTGGCGGGGGAGAGCATTCTGCTGGTGGAGACTGTGGCGGGGCTATGTGCTACTAGGCTCGAGATCATGAAATGTCAATTAATGGGAAATCAAGTTTGATTTGGGTGTTGCTGCTATAGCCAGCTGATTATTACACATTTGACTGAGTTTGTGATCTGTCCAGATCCCCAGAAGAAAGTAGTGGCAGGGGGCTGGGCGTAGTGGCTCACGCCTGTAATCCCAGCACTTTGGGAGGCCTAGGCAGGCAGATCACGAGGTCAGGAGATCGAGACCATCCTATCTAACACGGTGAAACCCCGTGTCTACTAAAAATACAAAAAAAAAAAAAAAAAAAATTAGCCGGGCGTGGTGGCGGGCACCTGTAGTCCCAGCTACTTGGGAGGTTGAGGCAGGAGAATGGCGTGAACGTGGGAGGCTGAGCTTGCAGTGAGCCAAGATCACGCCACTGCACTCCAGCCTGGGCGACAGAGTGAGACTCCATCTCAAAAAAAAAAAAAAGAAAGTAAGTAGTGGCAGGCATATGTTTCTTATAAATGGAAAAAAAATTATTGTGTAAATCAATTTTCACTGGCGTAGGCCTGGCTCCAGGCTCTATAAGACATGAGAATATGTAGGTCTCAGAGCCCAGGCTATAAATATTTATTTCTGCACTGTCACTGGTATTTGTAGCAAGTCCTTTTTCACGAGTGGGCATTCCATTTGTTTTGAAAAAGACATAAAACTGTTCCAAAGGCACTGAAGGCCACAACATAAAAGGTCTTTAGGGGGTGCTCAGAGAAGGAAGTGTCATTTTCAGATGCTGACCGTTTGGTTTTCTAGCTTTGTCTATGGAGTTCATGGCACTAATTTTGAGTTCACTGTGGAGGGAATGCCCTTTGTGGTTGCTGCAGTCAGCAGTGACACTGAGCCCCTCCCCTCCCCATCTGCCCTACAGGAAGTGACGGAGGTGGCAGATTTCTCTAGCCTTCTTCTGACCCCTTTCTTCACTCTGTGCTCCCCTCTCCACCACTCCTGACCACGTCTCCTCAACTACATGAGATGCTCTTGAAGAAGGGGGATTATGGTTAGGGACATCAGCCTTGGCACACTGATATTCCATAAATGCATGAACAATTTGGAGAAATTTTTTTATGTGGCCACAAAATGGCAAACCCAGAAGGAACTTCACAGATCACCTACTTCAGGGATTCCTTGCAAAGGTCCCTGGAACCTTAAGAAATTTGTCAGTAGAACTTAATGAGTCCACGAATTTGGATGGTGTTAAAGCAAATTAGATATGTCCTGAGAAGGACTCCGTACTTCTATATTTGAGCCCTGTGGATGAACTGCAACCTAACTTAGTGGGTAGACAAGATTGAAAACCTAGTTTAGGAGTATGCACCTGTATCAGTGGCTAAGTCTTGGCCAATCCCAGCAGCCATACTTCAACCATTCATACGCTGTTGAGTGTTCAAACTGTGTTCAAATAAGGCAAACACAGAGCTGTAACCCAATCCTGCTGTTCCCGTACCTCACTTCTGACTTCTGTACGTCACTTCCTTTTTTTTGTCTATAAATTTGTTCTGACCAGCAGGCATCCCGGGAGTCTCTCTGCATCTGCTGTGATTCTGGGGGCTGTCTGATTCGCTAATTACTTATTGCTCAATTAAACTCCGTTACATTTAATTCAGCTGAAGTTTTTCTTTTAACAATGAGAAAAATGCATCTTTATTTTTGCTAACTACTAACTGAAATTTAGCATTTTCTTCAGTTATGAATGGAAGCATCACACAATAATGTTGGCAGTATCTGTGACTTTGTTTCATCAAAGACATCAAAGTTATTTTTATATCCCATGGTAGCTTTGGCAAAATACTTAAAATATCATTTACATTCAGCACCACTTCAAAATTACATTAACATTATAAAATTATAAGTAAAAAAAAAATTACCTGTCACCAGATCTTATTATTTGATGTAATAATAAAAAAGCATATCTATTGTTATGTCAAACATTTATTATTTTAACACTTTGATAGCAGTATCTCACTGTAATTGGTTCCTTTGGTAATTCACATTGTGTTTTTTTGCATTTAAAAACATTTTTTTTTTTTTCTGGAAGGGGAGTTCATAAGTTTCATCAGACTGCCAAAGGGGTCACAGCACAAAAATGGTTAAGAACTCAGATCTGGTCCCTAGAAGCACATGGTTTGTCTCACATGCGTATTCCAGGTCAACTGAGCACAAATGGATCTCCAAGGAAAATGGTGAAGACACATCAGGGTATAGTAGACAAGAATGCCGTGATCGATTAGCAGTGTCTGTCATAGGGACACTATGCAGAGGAGAGGTAGAATAGAATCATACACTATACTTTCCAGTCTAGGCAGGTACTGCAAATAAAACTGCCTACAACGATGGAAATGTTTCATCTGTGCTGTCCAATATGGTAGCCATTAGCCGCACATAGTTTTGGAGCACTTTCAATGAAGCTGGTGCAGCTGAAAATTTGAATTTTTAATTCTATTTAATTTTAATTATTTTGCATTTAAATTTAAATAGCCACCTGTGGCTAGAGGCCACCTCATCAGAAAACAACTCTGAATTAATCCCACCCATTCCCACCCCCAGGCACCTCCCACCTCACCTCATTACCCATCACAAAGGAGGAACCCAGACTCTTAGAGAGATGGTCTTTCCCAGAGGCCATTGGACCCATTTGTGACAAAGCCACATCAACATCCCAGATCTCCCTGTCTCCTGGTTTAAAGTTTTCTCATTTACCTAGTGTTCCTAAATTATTTTTTGGCAGAATGCTGGTCCCCTGAACAACACACAGATGTGTCATGAGAGAAGAAATAACTCAGCGTTTACATATGTCCTCTTAGTACAATGAGATAGGACACTATCTCTTCATTGCAGTAAAGCCTGATTTAGCATCTTCCTTTTGGTTTTTGTTTAGACATGTCAATTTGAAAAGGAAGAGGAGTAGAAGCAAGAATTATTTTGCCCTTTGGCTCTGATAATTTGTTTCAAAAAACTATTTACAAGTGTTCTGGATAAAACTGATGACTGTTCTGCAATCTCTAAACATGTAAGAAACGCACTCTAAGCCAGACTGCTTCCAAGGATGACTGGTGCACTGAGGCAGAGTCTCCATATTGACTCAGAGCTACAGGACACTGTCTGGAACACAATACTCGCTCTCAGTTGGCCGGAGGGGCCTCTGCTGATGGAGAATTTATAGTGGGAAGTCCTGCCCTGAGGAAGGGACCGTTTCTGATGAGGTCATGAGGAGGGAATGCCTTCCTCAGCAGAGACGGGAGCCGGGGAAGGCAGCCAGGAGCATGGCTGGGGAGGCACAGGCCCTGAGACAGATGGATGGAAAGAGGATGATAAATTCTGTGGGTTAGAAACCATTTGGGGTCTCAACAGGTTGCTTGGTAGTTTCACCCTCCCGCAGGCTCAAGTCCTAGGAAAAATGCAAACTATAGGCTTTTTTCCTCTCCTGGCTAGGATAGGCCCTAACTTTGCATTAACTTGGTGGATCTGACCACAGTTAAGGCTTGCCACAACTCAAAATATTCCTACATAGCAAAACTGCCCAACACACTGATTAGAATGTTTTCTAAAATTTCAATGGTATTTAAACAATTTTCAAAGACCAATTATTGCAGACCAGCAGATCCTATCCCAGACATGCTGAATCAGATTTTTAGACTATGTGTTTTGAGAATCTAGGTTCTTAAAATTTATTTATTTATTTATGTATTTTTTTCTGAGATGGAGTCTCACTCTGTCACCCAGGCTGGAGTGCAGTGGTGTGACCTCAGCTCACTGCAGCCTCCTCCTCCCGGGTTCAAGCAATTCTTGTGCCTCAGCCTCCCAAGTAGCTGGGACTGCAGGTGCACACCACCATGCCCAGCCAATTTTTTGTATTTTTAGTAGAGATGGAGTTTCACCATGTTGGCCAGGCTGGACTCGAACTCCTGACCTCAGGTGATCTTCCCACCTTGGTCTCCCAAAGTGCTGGGATTACAGGTGTGAGCCACTGGAGAATCTAGGTTTTAATCAAAGCTCCCAGCTGATTTTGATGTGCAATCATGTTTTGAAACTACTATCCTAAAGGTTGACATCTGTACCCTTAACCTTGGCATTCAAGGCCTCCAGAAGCAGGCCCTGCTCTCTACAAGTGGAGCACCATAATGAGAAGCACACCAATTATGTAGTAATGATATAAATAAATAACAGCATCTAACATTTATTGAGTGCATGGCAGATGTCAGGTGTCAGGCCAAGTGCTTTAAATGAACTGCCATTTCATCTGCCTGTTGGCTCTGTTATTACCATTTTGCAAATGAGAAAATTAAGGCACACACAGTAAGTATAGAAATGGGATCTGAGATCTGGCAAGCCCAAAGTTCACACCCTTCACCTAGGGTGGTCAACTATCCCAGTTTCCCAGGGACTGAAGTGTAGTTCAAGACATGGGACTTCCAGTGGTAAAACCGGGAAAGTCCCAGGCAAACAGGGACAAGTTGACCATTGTATCTTGACTTGGAGACTTCTGCCTGAGATGGAAGCTCAGCTCTACCACTTATGACCATGTGACATGGGGCCAGCCTCTCCACCCACAGGTTTCTTATATTCCTCATCTGAAAACAAGGATGATCACACCTATCCTGCAAGGCGGTGGTGGCCATAACATGAGACAGCACATGTAACAGCAACCCGCTGTTTCTGGCACTGACAGAAAAGGCCAGCTCCCCAACACGTCCGCCTGGAAAGCACTGCTTGGCCCAATCTGTGTTTACTTCAAGTCTAGAGAAGTCTCAGCCATTATCTCTTCAAGTGGTTCCCCACCATTCCCTCTACGCTCGCCTTCTGGCCTCCTATTCAATGAGATACATATGGGAGTCTCTCCATCAGGCTTAATTTTCTCATAACTTCTCTCTCACATTTTAAAAACTTTTTGTGTGTACTCTGGGTGAAGTCCTCAATACTCTTCTTCATCTCACTCTCTTTCTTCAACTCTACCCGACTAAATGTTATCCTGATTATTGAGTTTATTCAATAAGTCATAACTTTTAGTCTTTTACAGATAATTTAACATTTTAACTAATAATTTTTTATTTCCAGGATTTGTTGTTTCTTCATCATATCCATCTGATCTTGCTTCACAGCTGCCTGTTGTTTGTTTTACAGATTCCCGGGACTTCTCCCGCCTGTGGGTTCTGTTGACCACCTCTCTTAGCCTCCCTTCTCCTCTTGCATTTTGGAATTTGGGCTTGCAGGGGCCTCTGGAGCTGCAGCTTGCTGTGTTTCGTTTTGCATTTTTCCTCCCTCTGTGTCATCCCTGCCTCCCTCTATGGCAGTATCCCTGTTGCCTCTTTTCTGACCCAGGAACCCCAGTTCACAACCAAGTCTAATACTGGAGACTCAAGGCTCTACCTGGGGCTGACTCCAGCGATCGGACGGAGCCAGAGGCTGCCATTGCCCAGGACCTGGCTACATAGCCGTGTCTGCTCCCTTCTGTAGCCCTGGGGAGGCAGCTTTAGAAAGTAGGAGGCCAGGCAATAGTCACTGCTTTCCTTCAATCTCCCTTCCTGGGCAGAGGAGGCCTGTCCCACCCCAACCTCACACAGTGGGCCTGGCGCTGGTCCCCACCTGACACGGGGTGCTTTCACTCCCCATTATGTCAAGAAAAGCCAAGAAGGCCAGTCTTGCTGCCTTCGTCGAGACCCAGAACCACCCAGCCCTAGCCTCATTCACCCTCACCCGAGGGTCTGTGCCTTGTGCTGTTGAATGAACACTGAGCTATTTATCTAGCACTTGACTCTCCCTGTGCCTTTTTGTTTTTTCTCTTATTTTCAGTCTTTCTTTGTCCAGCATTTAGAGAACAGAAAGTCCTGAAAGGATTGTTCTGCTAAATCATCTGGATTTAGACATTTGCGTGAAATTGTGTTTCAAAAGAAAATTAAAACCAAGGAAAGTATAAAGTTTTCACACACGTTTCATTTGGAAGTAAATTAATAGCCTAGCAACCGGGGAAAAAAAGCAGGAAGCCACACCGAGAGAAAGAGGGACTATATTCCTCTCTTAGGAATCTGCTGTTCATTTGCCACACGATCTTCAGTGCCGAGGGTGTTTTTTGTTGTTGTTGCTGTTGTTGTTGTTGTTGTTGTTGTTGTTGTTGTTGTTGTTGTTGTTTGAGAAAAGATCTCACTCTGTCACCCAACGCTGGAGTGCAGTGGTGCGATCCTCCCACCTGGCCCTCCAAAAGTGCTGAGATTATAGGTGTAAGCCACTGCGCCCGGCCTTGTGTGCCAATTATTTAGTGCCTCGTCTCTCCCTGTTAAATTGAGACCTCTTCCAGTTCTAGAAGTCTGTGATTCTCTAACCAAAGATCAGCATAGCCCAGTGTCCTCGGAGCCTGAAGCAGGATCCTGGGTGTCTCCTCACTGGCCCCCAGCTCTCAAATGACTGGCCTGGCCAGCGCCTCCAGGACTGCCATTCCAGAAATTACAGAATTTCACAAAGTCTCTTTGGGTCTCACAGGTCGAATTATTGCTCAAAGGCTATTTATGTTTTTCCTTTTTCTTCCTTTTTCTCTGACCCAAACTTGAATCCCTCACAAGTGTTTTAGAAAATCTCAGTTAAGGGGCAAGTGCAGTTTCTAAAGGAAAACAGGAGTTACCATCTCCATTCCAGACATTGCAGCTAGCGAAGGTGAGTATTATGACTTACACAAGACCACTCGGCAACTGGAGAAGTCAGGAGGGAATCCAGAGCCCTCAGCCTCCACAGCCCACACGCCTCAGCACAGCACGCACTGCCCGGGCACGCACGGAGGCTCTGAGACCAGCAGGAGCCAGCACTGGAAAGATCTCTCCATGCCCACCCTGACTGCTCTGGGCGCAAGTCCTCCAACACGGAGCCACAGCAGCCCCCAGGGTGTGTGCCAACAATTGCTGTTCACACCCCACGTTTAGGGCCAACTTCTACAAATACCCCCTCAATCTTGCCCGTTGGGCATTTTATTGACGTCACAGGGGGTGAACTTCCCAGATCAAGCCTAATCATCTCCTCTTCTTCCTCCACTCACCATCATTTAATCCTCAAGGCAATGTTATAACCTCAGAACACAGCTCCTTTGCCAAGGAAAATAGCTGATGACTTTGTTGTTTTCTTGGATTCATAATTCCCAGCTCAGGGCAAAAGGGCAACGTTCCTCCTTACTACCCTTGAAGCCTCTCTCCTCTGCACTCCTCTTTCCCCTCAGGGCCCTGTCACCCCTACCGTCTGGGCCCTCGTTACCACCCTTTCCACACTCACAGCAGCCCACACCGGGAAGGAAGAGATCAGTGCGTCAGCATTAAGGGTAGTCTTTTTGTTTTGTTTTGTTTTGTTTTGTTTTGTTTTGTTTTGTTTTGTTTTGTTTGAGGCTGAGTTTTGCTCTTGTTGCCCAGGCTGGAGCACGATAACACGATCTTGGTTCACCGCAACCTCTGCCTTCCGGGTTCAAGTGATTCTCCTGCCTCAGCCTCCTGAGTAGCTGGGATTACAGGCATGAACCACAACATCCAGCTAATTTTGTATTTTTAGTAGAGACGGGGTTTCTCCATGTTGGTCAGGCTGGTCTCAAACTCCCGACCTCAGGTGATCCACCCACCTCGGCCTCCCAAAGTGCTGGGATTACAGGCATGAGCCACCATATAGCCACCGTATAGAATACCCAGCAGGGTATTCTTTCCCAGGGGGCCTTCCTATTTAACGGAGCACATTCTGTAAGCGTTTGCACATGTACACACATACACACTTACACATAACGTTTACTGTTTTTCTGATTAGCTGGCTAAAATGTGTCCATCATGGAAAATTTGAAAAGAACAAAAAAGACCAAGAAGAGAGTCAGAACCCATAATCCCACCACCCATAAGCCCTCCATTAACTCTTCACCATATTTCCTTCCAGTTCTTTGAGTATGTATGTGTGTGTGAATGTATCTTAGTGTGTATGTGTTCAGTTCCGTGTCTTAGTGTGTATATGTGTTCTAGACTACATATGTATGTATATGTAGACTACATATATACACACATACATAGGTAGTCTAAAACACATATACACACTACTATATATGCAGTATAGAATCTGTTTCCAGGTGGCGTTCTTTCATCGCTGTGCCTGCCAGTTCCTGCCCCCATACCACAGTGTTTACACTCTTGTTGTGTTATAATAGACTTTAATTCCTAGTGGGCCAAATCCTCCATCATCACCCTTTTTTCAACATTTTAAAAATTATTCTCAACTACTTCTTTTTCCTGATGAATTTTAGACTTATTGTGATAAACAACTAATTTTAGACTTATTGTGATAAGCCCATGATGGATTGCAAGTTCATTAAATTTATAAATTTATTGGGTAAAATTGGCATTTTACAGTGTTAGGATTTTCTACTCAAAGAATAATAAATGGCTATCTATTTAGTTAAACCGACTTTAATATCTTTCAATAAAGTTCAAAGTTTTCTTTCAAATGGGTCCTTAACATTCTTATTGAGGTTTTTATAATTTTTTTTTTTTTTTTTTTTTTTGAGGCCATTGGGAATTGGGATCTTTTTTCTCTAAATGTTTCCAATTTGAACTATGGTTTGGAAAACATATTCTGCATCTAGCTAAATATAACATAAATGAATCAAATTCAATAGTGCATTTTAAAATTTCGCCAGAGGGGCCAGGTGTGGCCCTTCTGAATTACTGTCTGAATAACTGTAATACTTTTTCATGAGTTACTGTACAACTTCAAGAATCATGTTAATAGTAACAATATCAGTGATCTTATCTTAATTTACCGTGGATTATTTTTATCTCATTAAGGATCTACTTTTCTAATCTTAGTTCTTAGACTTTTAAATCAAGTCAAGAATGGGTATTGAAATTTATCACATACATGTTCATTATCTGTTGAGATTATTGTATTTATCTTATTTTACATGTTGATGTTAAGAATTACCTCATCATTTTCTAACACTATAAACTACAATAGCTTTACATTTCTGGAATCAAAACTCTTTTGTTCTGCGGATTTTTTTTTAGAGACAAGATCTCACTCTGTTGGCCAGACTGGAGTACAATGGTGCAATCATAGCTCACTGCAGCCTTGAACCCCTGGGCTCCTGCAGTCCTCCTGCCTCAGCCTCCTGAGTAGCTGGGATAACAGGCATGTGCTATCACACTTGACTAATTTTAAATATATATATATTTTGTAGAAATGAGGCGTCTTGCTATGTTGCCCAGGCTAGTTTCCAGTTCCAGGCCTCAAGCAATCTTCCCAAAGCACTGGTATTACAGGCATGAGCCACCATACCTGGCCCCTCTGGTGAAATTTTAAAATGCACTATTGAATTTGATTGATTTATGTTATATTTAGGATTTGACAACTGCTATACACACAAGTGAGATGACTTTACAGCAGCATGTCCCCAAGTGTGTTCTACAGAACACTGTTGCTATAAGTTGTGCCACCAGAAATGGAAAGAGAAGAAAAGACAACAAAAAGGGGGAGAGAGGAAAGAAAAGGAAAGGAAAGGAAACGTCTGGCATTGCAAGGTTTGGGAAATAACATATATCCTTCCTGGAGATTCACAAGGTACATTCTTATTTTAAAGATTCTAAGATCTGCTAGAGTTAAGAGCAAGGGAGCACGCTGTGCTTAAATCTATATAATCCAGCATTTCCCAACATGATGGATCACAGACCCCTATTTCACATAATTCCTCTTAACATCCTGCAGAACTCATGTCTGAGGCATGCCTTTTGGAAACAGTGTCTTTGTCAGTTGTGTTATCAGAATTACACCGTTTTCACTAGAAAGCCTCTCCCTTGTCTGAACTTCTAATAAGAGGCTTATAAATCAGTTAAACTCCATTGCTGCTACCCTACACCATAAGACATTTATTGTTTTCTGTAGCCATCTTTCAACCTAAGCTTATGCCTTTCACTTTTATGATTCTGAGATATTGTCTCACTCCACTGGGTCCCTTTGGAACCTCAAGCATGCAGCAAAACTCTGAACCTTCAGATGGATCGAGTTTGGGATCCTTCCCACTATCGTTGAGTGAATCTTGCTCAAGCTTCCCCCAGTTCACCGGGCTATATGGCCTTGGCCCTCCACCTGCAAAGTCTTCCTTCTAAAACAGCCTGTCTCATCAACTCAAAGTGCCCTGTGGAGCTCAGGTGACGTTTACACCATCCCTTACCCTGCATTCCAAAGCCATCTGCTCCAAATCATTATCCCCTTTGCTCACTGTCCTTCCAACTCCAAGATCCCATTTTTCCTACAAATACCCAACAGTTACTCAAAACTTATCAACACAAATACTGACAGACATATTATTAGCTACCAAAAGAAATTTCCAGAAGGAAAACCCTTCTAGGCATTGTGGAGGATATACTGATTTACCTTATGGCATCTGTCCTTGAGGAGTTCCAATTCTTTCGAGGTAGAGGAACAAGTATCAAATCTGCATTAAAGCTTTTGACCCAGTACCTGAAAGAGAAAAGGCTCAGTAGCCACTGGCTAACCTCACGTTGAATGTAGAATGATAAATGCCATACTGGAGTTCTGTGTAAAGTGGGTGGTTAATCTTCTGAAGAATTTGCAGATACGTAACATTCGAACTGGGTTTTAAAGATTGAATAGGAGTTCATACTGCAGAGCAAGGGGACGATGCAACAAGTCACAGCTGAATTAGACTTTCCAATGCTCTTTTCCATACCAACCCCACTTGATCCTCCCAGCACTGTGAGGTGGACGTCATTGTTGCTGAACTCATTTTACCGTTGAGGAAGCTAAGGATCACTTACAGCAGTGAGCATTTCCAGATCAAAAGATTCCAGGGGATCCCAGCACTTTGGGAAGCCGAGGCGGGCAGATCACAAGGTCAGGAGTTCGAGACTAGTCTGGCCAACATAATGAAACTCCATCGCTACTAAAAATACAAAAAATTAGCCAGGTGTGGTGGTGGGTGCCTGTAATCCCAGTACTTGGGAGGCTGAAGCAGGAGAATCACTTGAACCCAGGAGGTAGAGTTTGCAGTGAGCCAAGATCACGTCATTGCACTCCAGCCCGGGCGACAGTGCAAGACTCCACCTCGAAAAAAACAAAATATTCCAGGGAAACATGAGCAGCATCAGAGGCCAAACATTTATCTTTACAAGGTGCTGAGGTCCTGGGAAAACAAGGTAGCAGTGGTCCCTGCACTCATGGAGCTTGCAGGCTAAATTCACAGAACTGTAGGCCTGCACATTCTTCCCGTGTAGAGGTCTTTAGCTTACCAATTAGTAAAGGGGCTAAAGACACTGCTTTTCCCACGGACTGAAGCTGCGCCCACATTGAGTGTGGGGAAAAAAATGATCCCTCTGGCCAGAGGGGAGACCTGCAGACACTCTCAAAGTGGCGGTGCTCACCCCCGGCTTATATCTGAAGCACTGGAGAATCATAAAAACGCTGGTGCCAGGCCCACCCAGACTACCAAAATCAGAAAGTGGGTTTGGGTGGGAGTGGGCAGTACTTTTTTTAAAAGTACCCCACCTGATTCTAATGTGCAGCCATCGTTGTAAAGCAGTGTTCTAAGGGAAAGCTTGGGGCAGTGTAGGGACACAGGCAGTGTTCTGAGGGAAAGGTTGGGGCAGTGCAGGGACACAGGATATTCTAATTCTGTTTCTTCATTCCTTCATCCTTTGCCTCCCCACGTCCACCCCAGCAGCTCCCCTCTCCTGATCCTATTATCAGAGGGCCCACATCTGCTCTATCCCAGCCACCTAACCCGGAGACCAAGACATGCTCCTGGGTCCATCACCACCAAGGGCTTGACTTCTGACTCTCGGATCCCAAAGTTCCATTCAAAAGGGACCTTCGGAGGGAGGTTCCTGGTAATACTGGTGGAAAAATTAGGCATAAGAGAGCCAACATGCAATGGGCCATTAAGGATTTCTGTTCAGCCACATCACAGTCTGCTCGGCTAAATTGTAAGGCTGGGCCTGGTATACAGAGGTAGGCCAGCTCTCCTTGGTGGGACCATTCTCTCCCCACTCACTGCCTCAGAGGTGTCAGGGGAGTGAGGAGAGACTCATATCCTGTTTTTTACCCATGGCCAGGCCAGCCCCAGGTGCAAATCCCAAGGGAAACCAGGGCCTGGAGTAGGCAGGCGCCAGCCTAGCTGGGGAGCTCATTCACCCTCCTCCTACTCACCCTGCTGTCTTAGGCATTTTCTCAGCAATTCAGGGAAGGAACAGCAGTGCCTGAAGTCCTTCAAAACTCTACCCAGGCAAATGGTGTTATGGGGTTTCCCTTCCCTTTGTGGAGTTCAGCCTGCCCTGCCCCATGCCACATCCTTGGTGCTTTCCTAGGAAGGAGGGGATTTCCTCCAGCCAGCAGCAACTGGAACATAGTCTGGAATTCATCTGGATTCACTGAGAGTGTGAGAGGAGGTGGGCAGGGGCATGAAACCAAGGTCACAGAGCAGTGCAATGCAGTTAACCTGATGCCACCTGATTAAGCCGTTGAGAGTGAGGTGTTACAGGAACAGAAGCCAGCCTTGGGCTGTCAGCTTATCAGTTGGTCATCACTACTATCTTCCAATGTACATATTTCTAGAAATGATTCCTTGCACTAGATCCCTGTAGCCTTAAGACAAGTGACGTAATGTGAAAGGGGACCTGTAAATGGAAATCCTGCCTGTGAATGCAGAGTATTAGATTGTAGATCTCCCTGGCCATCCACTGAATGGAGGTGGGGTCTGTGCTGAAATCTGACTATTGCTCCTTCCTGGCCTCATTTCTTCATCTACAAAACCAAGAATACTACCTCCCCCAGAATTGCTCCCCTGGGATGCTGTGAACGTGAATAAGTTATTGATGGCAGAGAACAGACTAATAAATCAAACATTCCCATCATGTCTGTTTCCAATTTCTCCTTTCAGTGAACATTTATTTACTCATTGTCTGTAGCATGGAGCAGCGTGCCCCTGCTCTGGTAATGTTCCTCTTTTGTGTGTCAAAGGCTAAGAGCAAAGTCTCAGAATCCACACGGCTTAGATTTTAATCCTCGTTCTCCACTTCCTACCTGGGTGACCTTGGGTACCTTAAATCTGTGCCAGTTTCCTCATCTGTTAAGTGAAGATAATAATAGTATCTACTTCATAAGGTTGTTATCGAGAACAAATGCGTTAATACATATAAATGGCTCAAAATTATTGCCAGGTGCAGGGGTGCATGCCTGTTGTCTCAGCTACTTGAGAGGCTAAGATAGGAGGATCACTTGAGACCAGGAGTTCAAGGCCAACCCAGACAATATAGCAAGACCCCATTTCTAAATAAAAGAAAAGAGACAAAGAAAAAAAGAAGGAAGGAAAGAAGGAAAAGAAAGAAAGAAAGAGAGAGAAAGAAAGAAAGAAAGAAAGAAAGAAAGAAAGAAAGAAAGAAAGAAA
>NC_045439.1:103086830-103193459 GCF_002776525.5 Piliocolobus tephrosceles | reverse complement strand
AAAGAAAGAAAGAAAGAAAGAAAGAAAGAAAGAAAGAAAGAAAGAAATTGAGCAAGCACATAGTAAGTGCTCAATAAACTCTTGCTACAAGGATAATGATTAATACATAGCACTCTCATATGATAAGCCCAACAGAAACTTATTTAATTTGCTTATTTGGCACCTAAACAGAATTCTCAAACTTGTCTGATGATTTTTAAAAGTTACCGAAGGCACTCGTTAAAAATAGAGGTTCCAGGCCCCCATCCTGAAGATTCTCATCCAGCAGATCTAGAATGGAGCCCAGGAGCCGTACGTTGAACAAATACCTGCATGATCCTAATGAAGGGTTTAGGGGACTAACTGCTTCTCTAATGGGACCAAGAGCCTACAGGACTAAAATCTGTGCTTTTGTGCTTCCCCTTCCTCACTCTCTCAATTAATCTGAAATGCCAGGGAGGGGGAAAATGCTTGACTTCGGAGCTTTAGGAAAGCTCATCTTTTCTCCCCCATCCTATCTAATGAAGAGAGGCTTCCTAGAAGAGGTGAAGAGACTTCCAAAAGGACTGGAACAAAGGGAGAGTCCTGGAGGAAGGTGGTGAGTTGTTGCAAGATTTGAGACAACAGGGGAGGAAGGGAGGATGGGCCAGGGAGGCCCAAAGGCCTCACACATGTAGAGTCCTGGGCAGCATGGTATCTGGGCAGCCTCTCCAGGCATCTGTCCTTCCCTATACCACCATTATGTTTGGATAAAATTCTGATGGGCTCAGTAAACTATGGGCCCATTCTCCCAGAAATTCTGCCCCATTTGTTGAACCATGTGTTCATTTATTGAACCACATCTCCTGAGCATTTTCCTGGGACTGGGAACACAAAATTGAGTATGAGAGTCTACAACAGAGAGCTTCTCTCCATGGAGAAGGTTGGTGTCTAGCAGGAAGGACGTGTGAACAAATATTAGCAATGCAACATGGAAAGCATGAACTAGTGGCATGCAGAAAGGGCCAGGGGTGGCCAGACACAGTGGCTCACACCTATGATCCCAACGCTTTGGGAGGCCGAGGTGGATGGATCATTTGAGCCCAGGAGTTTGAGCCCAGCCTGAGCAACATGACAAGACCTCATCTTTACAAAAAATTTAAAAATTAGCCTAGTGTGCTGGCAAGTGCCTGTGGTCCCAGCTACTCAGGAGGCTGAGGTGGGAAGATTGCTTTAGCTTGGGAGGTCAAGGCTACAGTGAACTGTGACTGCACCACTGCACTCCAGCCTGGATGACAGAGCAAGATTGTATCTCCAAAAAAAAGGCCAAGGGAGCCCCAAGGAAGGAGGACCTCTCCTGGGGAGGGAGAGGATTACAGTCTTACAAAGCTTCTCTAAGGTGTTATGCCAGGTCTTGAAGGATAAAAAGGAGCAATCAGACTGCTAGAGAAAGCAAAGGCATCCTAATAAAAAATCAGGCAAAGGAAAGACACCAAGGTGTAAAAGGGCACAGGTGTGGCTGGAATGCAAAGGCTGGGCATGGGGCTGGAAACATAGGTGAGTCTGGCACCTGAATATCCCTGGGTTCCAGGCGAGGAGTCTGGGCTTTCCCCTGCAGGTGATGGAAACCACTGAAGAATTTGGTGAACACAGCTTCTATTAACAAGAGAAGAGCAAAAGAGGGCGGGAGTTGTGGGAAATAGACCAGGACAAATGGAGTGTGAGTTACCAGCAGGGCCTACATATAGAGAGCTCCAGGAGCTGCCCTGCTGGATATAAATAAAAGCCGGTGGCCAGAGAGAGGTCCAGGCTAGAGGCGAAGATTATGGAATCTTATCATGAAGGTGAGAGTTGACGCTGGGGCAGAAAAGGGACCACCCCCATCCCCAGGAGAGCACACAGAGATGAGAAGGCCATAGGATGGCATCTGCCACCAACAAGGTCATTCCCTTCCATGGAAAATCCAGCCCCTTGCTAGTCCAGGAGGACTAGCAAGGAGGCATTACCTCATGTAATCTAGCCTTCTGCAAGGACCTGCTTTACCCATTAGCAAATTCTGGCCCAGTGTCAGCCTGAGGCCGGATTACACTCGGTGTCATCTACCAGACAAGTCTCTATGGTGAAGGAAGTATGGAGTCATGGTTGCTTTGTAACTTCCCAAATGTGTCTTCAAAGCCCTGAAACAATGAGCAGGGAGCTGTTTCCACCCCTAAATCTCTATAAAGGAAAGGGCCATTACCCTTGGAGCACTCTGGGCAGGTGGGGGGCAGGGTGCTAGGAAATGTCCCCTTCCCCTCACCCAAGATTTCCACACCCACCTGCAATCATGCTTTAAACTCCCCTAACCCAAGTCACATTTTTACAACCATACAGAAGTGCATAGGGCTGTTACCCTGGGCTGGTTAAGTCAACAGGTATTTACTGGTGCTGCAGCTCCATACTCTTTAAATACCTCTCTAGCTTTCCACCTGTCACCTCTATGTTGATGACTTCCACACCTGCCTGATGAGCAAGCCTCTTAGCTGTTTCAGGTATTTCCAATTGCCAGCAGGACATTTACGATGAAGAGATATAGTAGATCTTTGTTGAAACAGCGAGAGTTCTGGCGTCTGAGTGTCTGCGTTTGGAACCCTGTTCCACCTCTTACTAGCTATGACCTTAACTATTCTTCGCCTCACGTTCTTTATCTGTAAACCGAGAATATGAAAGTGCAACCTCATGGGGCTACGATGAAAGAAAAAGACTCATGCCTAAATCTCTACAGCAGTGCCTGGCACGCAGTAAGCACGCGATAAAAACGAGCTGTAATTATCACCTCCAGTCAGAAGTTCTACTCTCACCTCAGACGTTTATGTCCAAAATAGATACTTAGGCCCTTAATTCTGGTCCTGTTCCTCTACTAAGAAGCTCTGGGTGGCACTTACTTAACAGACAAGAAAATGAGGCCCGCGGTGGCAACGTGACGTGCTCAAAGTCACAGAGCAAGCCAAAGAGAAAGCTGGGGTCGGGACTTGTCATCCAGGGCCCTTCTGCCACTTCCTATTGTTACTGGGAAGGATGGGATCTTCGGTTTTTAGTCCTTCTGGAGGAAAGAATTTGGCTAAGAGACCAATTAATAAAGTAAGCAAAAGGAAGTAAGAGTAAACTCCAGGAGAGGACTGGGTTCGTCTGGCTTGGGGCAGCCCTGATACTTTTGTATTGCAGTGTTTATTATGCCAGACTGTTTCTTTAAGCTCCTGCCTCCGTCTTAAGACTCCACCTTTGTCTTTGTTTAGTTTTCTGTTTTTAAGTCTCCGCCTTTGTTCCCACCTAGTTTCCGCCCAGGTTTGTGGGATTTCCCTTACTGTCGCTGATACACTTGTGCAGGGCCGGGTGATCAATACGAACCTTGCCTAACGGTGGCCGTGCTTGTTTACCGCCACCACAGAAGGGTCGCAGGGGGTTACACCTGTGCTTACCACACCTGCCGATCTCTTAGGAATTTTTTCTTTGCCCTTTTTATCTTTCCATTAATAAGTAGCTGGCTACATTTTGACAGGTTAACTACAAAATTACAAGACGTCTCAAGGAGCGTTTGGGGGCACTTTTTCTGCATTGGTGTTTTCCCTCCTCTCTGTTTATATTTAACATACAGGTTTTAAGTAGTCTCTGGGATATAACGTTTTCCAAAACTTCCTTCCCAGGGGCTCTCTTTTTTGTTTATGTCTAACTATTCGTCTACTCTAACAGTATGTGCCCCCTCGCATCAGCCCAGCCACCCAACAGGAGGCTGCCAGCACCTGCAGAGAGCCCCTGAAGAACAAGTTAGACTTGGTACCAAAATCACCCCGGCCACTTTATTGGACATGTAGATTCCTGGCATCCTCCTATTAGATTCTGATTCAGTAAGTCTAGGGTGGGGTCCTAGATCCACATTTTAACAGGCGCAACCAACCCTGTACCCCCACCCAGTGGCTTGGATTCAGATGGTCCCCACTTTGAAAAGTGCCTCTCGAGGGCAAGTTGACACATGTGCCTCCCCTAGAGATGAAACCCTGAGCAGGGCCCAGTGAGGCCCTCTGGCCAGCCTGGGCTGCATGACTTGCAAACACACTTGCGGGTGCCGTTACTGGGCATGGCTGCAGTCCCTGAGTGGCATTTCAGGAATTTGGTCACATTCTTTCATACTCTCATCCTAGAAAGGAATACCACCCTTTCAGACAAAGATGCACCTGTGCCCCTGCAAAATCAGCAGGACATCCAACCTCAGGATTATCATTCCACTGGACATTGTTTACTGCAATGGGAACACATCAGGAGCTAGAGGGATTGTGGGTAATCTTATTGATAGCACCTGCCTCCTCCGTGGGTGACCTCATCAAAGTCTCCTGAAGCCTGTCCCCTCTCCCATCCATCCTGCGACTGGCACTGAATATTAATACAGCTTCAGAAGCTTCTGTCCTTGCTCTCCTATAATGAGAGATGATGTGGCCCTATGTTCCTCCCTCTCTCTAATCCCCCTTTCCAGAGGGAGACAATCAAAGCAGAATGGAAGCTGTTTGAAGAAAGAACACGTAGCTGAAGAGCAATTCGCAGAGATAGTAGCAAGAATTACAGTTCCTTTTGTCTGCTTGTTAACAGGCTCCGGCTAAGGGTAAGTATCCAATGGGAGACGAGAATGCATTCCCAACACAGTAAGTGGTTGATTTGGAGAAGTTATTAAAAAGAATTGACAGAATTCATTCAGATTGTGACAAATTTAATTTTGGAGGGCTTTAAGACTTCTGCTTAGTTCTCAGCTCAGGGCTGTCTCTGCTCAGTACTTGTACCCTAGGCCTGTGTTCATTCATTTCCATTTCTGAATTATCACAAGGACACAGAGATAACAAGGTCTGCTGACCAGAATATGGCTGTGGGAACTAAGAAATACTGCGATAACTGTCCTACAGCAATCTGGGGTCAGCCTTTGCATCAGCGGTGTGGCTGGCAGCAGGAAAGGCATACTGTGAAATCACACAGAACAAGTTTCATCCCCAGATCTCCTGGTCACTGGCTGTAGGACCTTGGACAGGTCACTTAAACTATCTGAATCTCAAATTTCTTGTCTGTAAAATAGGGATTCTAATATTGAATTTATAGGGTTATTGTGATCAAAGGGCATAGTTAGCAAATGTCCTTTATTCCAAATGTTGTCCAAGATATACAATAAATAGCTGTTAGTATTTCTGTTCTCTATTTTCTTCTTGGTAACACAGAGATAGGAAGTGATTGTGCCATTGTTCAACTCAAGAAGAGAAAATGAATCACTTTCAATATAGTAGAAGGGGAAATAAAATAAAACGTATTTGACTAATCCGGTAGAAGTCAATAAAGCAGGAAAATAAAAAGAGAAGGAAATATAAAACATGTATTTAGAAAACAAAAAGTGGTAGAAGTCGGTCAATATATCAATAATCACAACAAATATAAACAGATTAAACTCATCTGTTAAAGGATACATTTTCAGATTAGATTAAATTTTTTCATTCATTCATTCAACAAATAATTATTAAGCACCTACTATGCATACCAGGCAGTGGTCTAGGCACTGCAATCCAGCTAAAAGCTATTCTAAAAGACACATTTAAAACCAAAGACAGGAAAGGATCAAAACCAAAAGATTAAGAAAAAATATTCCAGGTAACACTAACTAAAAGAGGTTGATCTTAACAATATTAATTTGAAACAAAATAAGCCTTTAGACAAAAACTTGACAATATAAAGGTCTCGATAAAGAACAATTCACCAAAAAAAATACATAGTTATCCTGAACCTGTGTAACCTTACAACACAACTTCGAAATATATAAAGCAAAAACTGACAAAAAGAAATTATTGACAATTAATAACCAAAGTGGTAGATTTTAATCACTTCTCTCAGAAAGCATTTAATCAACCAAAAAATTATGAAGGACACAGCAGAGTTGAACCACAGTTATTTATGAAAACTTGCACCTCAAAAATAAAGAATAAACAGCTGTTCAAGTACATACTTACAAGAACTAACCATGTACCCTAGGCCACAAAGAAAATATCAAAAGGCATCAAAGAATTGATATTATACAGATCACATTCACAAACCTCAGTGCAATAAAATTATACGTCAGTAACCAAAACTTTGCCACACAATCCATGTGTTAAGAAAGTTTCTGAATGCCTCTCGAATAATCATGGAAATTATAAACTATAATTTAATGACAATAGAATATTATATAGCAAAATAGTAAAGACTAACATAAATATGGTTACTGTTCCACAGACAACTCCATAGCACAGGGACATCCCAAGACTAAGATACCAGATGGGAACCCTTAAAACCAGGGCAAGTGAACAGAAGAGTTTTAGACGGGCTGAACAAGACTATCTCTCAAATAGCATTTTTTTTTTTGAGATGGAGTTTTTCTCTAGTTGCCCAGGCTGGAGTGCAATGGTGTAGTCTTGGCTCACTGCAATCTCCGCCTCCTGGGTTCAAGCTATGTCCTAGTCATCTTCATCGGTGTAGAACCATACACAGTAGGCATTCAGCAAGTCTTTGTGGAGAGACCTTTGGGGCCTGCACCCCAATGCTACTTTACCTGGCTGGAGCATTTCAAACCGTGGCCTGCCTGCTATGGCTGGAGGGAAGATACTTACCCTGGTTTCTAGTGGTGTTCCAAAAAAGCTCCCACCATTACTGGGCCAGAGAGAGCCAGAGAGCCACATTCCTGCCACATCATGCCCCATCCAAAACACAGCTAAAATGCAGTGACACCCCACTGGGGACCACTTTAACTCAGAGCCCAGGATTGATTGATTGATTGATTGATTTTTGAGATAGTCTTACTCTGTCACCCAGGCTGGAGTGCAATGGCGCGATCTCGGCTCACTGTAACCTCCGCCTCCCGGGTTCAAGCAATTCTCCTGCCTCAGCCTCCCAAGTAGTTGGAATTACTGGCTCCCACCACTATGCCTGGCTAACTTTTGTATTTTTAGTGCAGACAGGGTTTCACCATGTTGGCCAGGCTGCTCTTGAACTCCTGACCTCAGGCGATCTACCCGCCTTGGCCTCCCAAAGTGCTGGGATTACAGGTATGAGTGCAGGATTTTTAATAGTTATCATTTTCCAATCTAACTCTGGAAGTCTGGAAATGTAGAGTTTTGGCCTGAATCCTGTCTGGAAATTAGTGTTCACCTGCTTTTGCAGAAAGGAGTAAGATTTCACTCTGGGCAAGGAAAAACCTCATTAAAGGCTCATTTATCTTCCTGGGGAGCCATTTGCCTGAAACGAACTGAATCTTAAAATGCAAATTCTTTCTCAAGGAATGAGTGTGGCAACTGAAGCTGCAATACCTCTCAGAATGATTTGACAGCAATTCTTTTACTATTACTATCATCGTTATCATTATTATCATTATTCCAACCCAGCCATTAGGTTAATACTATTAAGTCAGCATTTTCAGCAAATTGTTAGTGGCGTGAAAGTGTGTGTGTGTGTGTGTGTGTGTGTGTGTGTAGGGATTACAGCTGTCATCATTTCTATCCTGTTGTAAGGTTTAATAATTTAACCACAAGTATGTGCTCCAGGCTGAAAGCCAACGAGTGAGAAGGAAGCAGGGAGGGTACCCAACCATACACTGTCCCATTAATATGAAGGAAATCAGCATGACTGTTGTATGAAGTAGAGTGCGGTCCATGAGGCCACAATAGAACACACGTGTACACATCAGCATCTCAGCACTTTCCATGGACCCTAGCCCTCTCTGTGGCTAGGCATTGGTGGCAGCCCCAAGAAGGCTAAGATGAAGCTGACTTTAAAAAGTGGAAGCAGCAATGTGGTTTGTATCCCCCCGGGAAGTATGGCTTGATTTATTACCACATCCCCAATTACCCAGTGCTTGACAGAACTGGTCAAGCAGGCGAGGGGGCCAACAGTGTTAGTTCTCTTCCATGGAGAGTCAGGGCAGCGTCACTGAAAGTGTGAGAGTGTTGGAGTCAGCTGAACCTGAGTGTGAGTCCCCGCTGTGACTGCACAGGTGACCGAACCTCTCTGGGTCTGTTTCCTTATCCACAAAATGGGGGCTGGAACCCTTTCTCCTAGGATGATTATGAGTGTTAAATCAGAAAAATTCACAGACTAGCTCACCGTATGCACATGTGTTGTAGGTACTCGGTCAACAGCAGCTACTCTTGCTGCTATGGCTGTTCTGTTCCAGGCTTGTTTCCTAGCTCCCGCAGGGCCCAACTCAGTGCCTACCTCAGGGCTCCAGCTAGGGCCTTCCAAAACCTCCATGGCCAAATGAACTGTCCTGAAGACATCCAGGAGGAGGCACCCCACCCCTGGGGAATCTCTTCACTCTCTTTCCCTGGCTCTGGGCAGTAATCTGAGATGTCAGGCTGGGTGTTTCTTTTAGAGGACAATGTGTCTTCAAGTACTGCCAGGGCAGTGATGAGCAGGTTGTGCCTGGGACCCTGGGAGACTGTATTTGAGTCTCCCTTTCCTAGAAACCCCCTGTCAATCTTCAGTGTTCCTCAGGAGGCACTCACCTGACACCACACCCCACTAAACACACACACACATCAATAACAACAAGGGCATCAACTTCTTTTTTGGGAACTTTGGCTCCAACTAAATGAATCAGGGCCATCACCACAATATCCCTGTCCAGAAAATGAACATAAAGATACATGAATAATCTTGTCAATGGTTTAATTCCCCCAACCTTAAATTTACTATTTAAAACTTGGAGATAATAAAGAAGTAGAAATTACAGGGGGGAAACAATCTACCAACAACCTTTGGCTAACATTTAGCAATATCTCTTGCAAGTTTCTCCTTTATGCATATTTTATTTTATATAGTAATGATCATCTTAGATGTTTGATGTTCACTGTTGTGTCCTGTTTCTCTCACCTAATTTTATAGAGTGAGCATCATTTTAATAGTTGCATAATATTCTCTAAGAAAGGATACACCATAATTTATGCAACCACCTCCCAATCATTGGAATCTCAGATTGCTGCCAAAACACTAGCTATCGTAAATGGCATTATGAAACAAATCAAGCCTTTTCTGCTTTGGGCTCCTTGTTGGTTGGTTGGTTGGTTTCATTTGTTTGTTTTGGGTTTTTTTGAGACAGGGTATCACTCTGTCATCCATGCTGGAGTGCAGTGGCACTATCATGGCCCACTGTCGCCTTAACCCCCCAGGCTCAGGTGATCCTTCCACCTCAACCTCCCCAGTAGGTAGGACTACAGGTGCTTGCCACCACACTTGGCTAACTTTTTTGTGTTTTTAGTAGAGATGGGGTTTCATCATGATTGCACAGGCTAGTCTCAAACTCCTGGGCTCAAGCGATCCACCTGCCTCAGCCTCCTGAAGTGCTGGGATTACAGGCATGAGCCACCACACCCAGCCTGCTTTGAGGGTTATTATCTCAGGAATTATTTTCTGGAATGATAAGTGTAAGGTTAAATGTTATAAGGCCGCTAATATGTATTACTGACCTAATTTCCCAAAGAGTTATATCAATGTATATACCCCTAAACTTTTGCTCCTGATCTTCACAGATATTCACTCTCACCAAAATAAATAAATAAATAAATAAATAAATAAATAAATAAATAAATAAACCCAACATCCTTAGAAAATGTCTCAAGTAGACGGCAGAAAATGAAGCCATCACTTCCCAAAATGTGGGTCCCTCCCATGCCACTGTAGTACAGGAGATATTAGAGCATACATAAACTTTTTTTTTTTACTTTAAGTTCTGGGATACATGTGCAGAACGTGCAGGTTTGTTACGTAGGTATACACGTGCCATGGTGGTTTGCTGCAACCATCAACCCATCATTTAGGTTTTAAGCCCCGCATGCATTAGGTATTTGTCCTAATGCGCTCCCTCCCCTTGCCCCCAACCCCCTGACAGGCACTGGCGTGTGATGTTCTTCTCCCTGTGTCTGTATGTTCTCATTGTTCAACTCCCACTTATAAGCGAGAACAGAGCATAAACTTTTAGTATATATTAGAAAAACTATGAAACACTCAAAATCCACATTTCTTTAAATACTATTATCAGGCCTTGGCTAAAGCATAGGTTTAAGGTTGTTTTTTTTTAAGTGTGCTGAGTTCAAACTGTACACTGCTATGACAAAAGCTGTAAACATAGAGCAGGAAACTGCCCTGGTCTGTCAGGCAAAGCACAGCTATGCCCTTAGAAAGGACAGGGCAAGGCAAGGAAAACTGAGTGAAAAACACTGGCTTACACGCACACACACGCACGCACACGCACACACACACACACATGCACACACGCACACACACACTCTCACACACACGTGCACACACACGTACACATGCACATGCAGGCACACACGCACGCACGCGTACACACAGACGCACGCACGCAGACACACACGGGGCCACATGCTAATGCACCCTTCAGGGTTGAGGGTGAGGTGAGGGCGGCGTTCTGTGCTATTATCAGATATTGTTGCCTTGGTGAGAATGAGGTGTCTAAGGGAGCAGAGAGACCAGAGCATGCCTTCGGGTATTAGACTCTGCCATGGGGGATTGGGGCATGGGAGAAAGGCAAAGACAAAAACAGGCAATTGGGAGGGAACTTGTGTAAACTACTTTTTCCAGTTTCACAATTTTGCCTTGAAAATCAAGTATGGTCGAAGTAAAGCCAGGCCTGTTCACTGCTGTTCAAACATCCAGGTGTGTGGCAAGAACTTGAGTTTTGGCTCAGCTAGACCTGTGCTCACGTCCTGGTTCTGCCACTGTGCAGCTGTGTGAGCCTCAGTTTCATCACCTTTCATGGGGATGGTAATACTACTACTTTCATAGCACCACTGGACGAGAAAGGGTTCAATGCCTAGCACACAGACAGGCTCCCACAGGTCCCAGTAGTAGGAGTCAGGGGCAGGGGAGGGGAGAGCTGTAGTAATGTCAAGTGGTAACAGTGAAGGAGGGAAAAGAGAGGGGGCATGATATAGTGTCGGGTAGTGTAATGTTGCCCTACCCAATCCCAGACTGGTAAGAACTATTGAGAACCCAGAATCCAACTGTACTGGGTTGCATAGTGTCCCCCCAAACTCATATCCACCCTGAACTTCAGAATGTAACCTCATTCAGAAATAGACTCTTTGCAAACATAATTAGTTAAGGATTGAGATGAGATCCCACTGAATTTGAGTGGGCCCTAAGTCCGATGGCTGGTGTCCTTGTAAGAAGAGGAGTGAACTCACAGAGACACACAGAGGGAGGAAGGCCACAGGAAGATGGAAGCAGACATTGGAGTTACGCTACTATAAGTCAGGGAGTCCCTGGAGCCACTGGAACCCACAAAAGGCAAGGAAAGATTCTTACCTAGAAGCTGTGGAGAGCATGGCCCTGCTGACACCTTGATATCTCACTTCTGGCCTCCAGAACTGGGAGAGAATAAGTTCCTGTTGTTCTAAGCCACCCAGTTTGTAGTAATTTGTTACAGTGACCACAGGCAACTAACAGACCAACCATCTCAATTCGCAGAGGAAGAAAGCAAGTCCTAAAGACGACAGTCAGCGTCTGCCCACAGAAAGCTATCAGCCAAACAAGGGCCAGAATCCAGTTTCGTGGCCCTCGTTTGGGGCTCTTCTCCCACTTTACAGAATCCTCCAAGTCTGTGACATCAAATAGGACTTCACATCTAGATTAGAGTCAGACAAAAGGCCGATTTTGACAGGGCCACTCACCCCTCTGTGCCTGTGTCCTCCCCAGACAGCACCCAGTGAGTAGAACTCACTTTTTGTTTCCTGATCATGACTGATTGCTCAGTTCTAGGTAAGAGCTCTGGCTGATCAGTCGGGCTACTGGTGACTGCTGAGTTTGCTTGCCAGCTGTCATGACAGAGGAAACCCCAGAGAGCTCCCTCCCCGGCTGAAACCAATAGGCAAGAAGTTCATCTCCATGTTGCTCATGCCACGTGAAGGTGCTGCATAATAAATGGGAAAAACCTAATAAATAACATGATTTTGATATTGACTCAATGGGACATTGAACCCAGTATCTGTTGAGTCAATGAGTGTTGCTCAATACATATGCCCAGGCATTCCTTTAAAAGGTCATGGAGTTTTCTCTTCTACGTATTAATAATAGTTCCATTTATTGAGCATGTACTATGGGCCAAGTATTATGCTAAGTATATCAGTCAGGCCCTTATATACTTAGCACAATACTTGGCCCATAGTACATGCTCAGTATGCCAGTTTGATGTATCAGATGTTCATATGCCCCTGACTGACACACCTAGTATATATCAATTCTTTTATTCAACTCTTTTCAAATTACCTGATATGAATGTTCAACTTGCTCCCTGACTGATATATACTTAGTAATAGTACATCTCTAAGTATATATAGTAAAAGTATGTATCTAAGTATACATAGTATACTAAGTATATATCAGTCAGGGAGCAAGTTGAACACTCGTATCAGGTAATTCGAGGAGAGCTGAATAAAGGAACTATTTACAAAGGTGTGGGCAGAGTGTGGGGAAAACCCACAGGTGCATGCGGTAGCCCAGGTGGATAGCGCCAGCCATTACTCCCTGTGCTGAAGGATAAGAGGTGGGAGACAAAGAGAGGTGTGTGGAGAGGGCAGTGTGACAGGAGCTGAGATAGGGTCAAGGGACGCAGCCTGCTAACAGTGCCCAGAAGGGAGGGTACTGGCCTCACCCCTGTCCCTCCCTACAGGGTCAGAGTGGCAAACGGCAGCTATCCCACCCTCTCATGATTGGACCTGGTTTGTGTCATTTAATTGTCGCGATAATCCTATAAAGTAGGTATGATTATCACCAGCCCATTTTACAGATGAGGAAACTGAGTTAAAAGAAGAAACAGGTTGCCCAGTTGTGGCAATCAGTGGGCCAGGATCTCAACCAAATCTCTCTGATCCCATAGACCATAAAGTCTGCAGGATAAACTTGCGTCATGCCATAAACTTGCTATGAAATTGGCAAAATTTATTTTTAAAAACAACTTTATAAAACTGGATTGCCTATTCACCTTAGCTTAGAGTGTTGATGCCCTTTCACCCCCCTTTTAAAAATCAAATAACTTGTATATAATTTAGTTGTTTAGAAACGGAAAGACAAATTCGCAGGGTAACTGGTGAGCCAGATAAAACTGCATTTAGTTGCTATGGGGATCTGAAAATCCTGTGTAAGTGTTCAGAGAGAAGAAACAGAGAAAAGATGAAAGAAAATGCAGGCTATGGGCACCAGAAGGGATTTTGGAGGTCAGCAAGCCCCCAGCCCACCCCTATTGCACAGGAAGACCCTGCCAGGGGAACTGAGTCGCCAGGGGCAGGTGAGTGTGCTGCACAGTGGGTCTCCTTGCAGATGAGACTGGAAAGCTCCCCAGCCTCTGCCACCTCTCCCCACATACACCATGCCCGACCATGTGGAAGAGCTGGCTGTTTCTTTAGCATGCCTGCCTAGGCCTGGGGCTTTGCTGATGCTAGTCCTTGTACTTAGGAGAACTAGAAAGAGTAAAAAACCCTAACATTGTTTCAAGTACTACACACGCTTCTAATTTCATCTTTGGAACAACCTGTTAGATGGGTACTCTTACTATTCCCAGCTGACATCTGTGGGAAACAAGCACAGAACAGTTATGTAACCTACTCAAGGTCACACAGCCAAGAGGCGGCAGAGCAGAAATTCAAACCCGAGGAATCTAATCCAAGCCCTTGCTCTTTCCTACTGAATTCTACTTTCTGGAATGCCCTAGCTACTTCCTCCTCACCCTCTGTTCAATTAGTTGCTATTGCTATCTCAAAAACCTTTAGCTCAGGGATCTTCAAAACTTTCTACCAGAGGACTTTGAATGTCGGAGGAGAGTGAATAGGTGTCCGTGGGGGTTGGGGCCGTAGCCTGAGGAGCCTGTCATTTGGGAAAAATGTCTTTGCAGTCTCTTGTTTTAATTTTAAAATTCATCCAAATGTTGTACTCCTTTACCTAATATTGTCATGTTTGTTTGTTTGTTTTTTAATAATGTTTTTAACTACTTACCACTGAGCAAACCAATGCTTCCAAGAGAGCCCCCAGGTTTATCCTTTGGTGGCTATATGATAAACACAGGTTTATCCTGTGACTTCACCGACCCCATCACACAAGCCCCACATTCTCCAGGAACGTGAAATCTACTTTAGTTCAAGCACCACTTCTTTAGGTAAGCCTTCCCTAGCTCCAACCCACCAAGCAGGGGTAAATCCTGTGCTCACCAAGCAGCCAAAGTAAACCTCTCATTTCCAAAAGGATCGTCAACTCTCTCATCCCCTAAGATAGTGACTTGTCCTTCCTTGATTAATTAAGGCAGCTGCCCTTCAGGACTATTAGCGTCAATAGTCCCCAGGCAGAGGAGGCAAAAAACCAAATGCTACCCTGCAAAATGATGTGGCAGGCTGAGGAAGGTGGAGGAGTGCAGAGCAAACTGAGGAAACATAGCCTTTCTCCAGTGAAAGGCTGGTGAAGGTTTCTTGACCTGAGTGTGGGGCGGACAGCCCTGATTTGTAGTGTTTGCCAATTTCCATGGTGTAAATACTCTGACAATGGCTGATTTCAATGGGCCTGGAATTGGGTAGTAATGTGCAGTAGTGCATATATGGTACAACCATTATAGATATAATAGATAATAGTAAAGTGTAGCAAGATAATTAGGAAGTAATGCATTTTTAGCATGTATTAAAAATTTTAATACACTGTATTTAATTACAAGCTTATGGAATTTACAATTTAATAATGGTGGTAATGTTTAACAACTGGCTGACAAAATTCCTGAAAATTCCCATCAAACAGCTCTTGTAAGCCAGCATGGACCATCTCCAGCACACTGCCGAACAGCCGAATTTCTGTGTGTGTCTTAAACAATACTAGTTCCCAAAGTTAATTACCGTTTGGGGAGAAGATCGCATGTATAATTTCATAGTGCTATTACATCATAGAACCTGCATGCATTCAGCTCACACTGATGGGACTGTTGAGAAGAAATCCAATGAGAAGGATCCACATCCACCACCGGCTGTGGACTGCAGGACCTGGAATTCCTCCCTCTTTGGTTCTGGCTGGGCCCTAGGATCTGAGTGGCCATGAGAGAGATTGGAGAGGAAGGGATGGCTTAACAGAGGGCTGAATGGGCAATATTCTAGAATTAATGTCCTTGGGCAGGGGCATTGGAAGGAGGGCATGGAAAGGATGCATCTGGAGATTTAGAAATTTTGGTGGGGAGGGGCAGGAGTTTCCCAAGGGAGGTGGATGGAAACTTGAAGACCTAGACTCTTGATAAAATGTGCCTTTAGTCTTCCCATGAAAAGAAAACTCAGTGAAGCTTGTGTGGAGCCAGCTCTGCAGCGGTCATGAAAAACTGAGAGACTTTGCACCAGGGAGTATCCAATATGATACCCCAGTCAATGAACAAAGGCCATTTTTGGCTTCCAATGAGCCGCTGGACTTGGTATTGGGAGGGGACAAAGAAGGAGAAAAACCAATTCCGGCCTTCAGGGAATTTCCTGAGTGGAAGTTTGCACAAATCATTAATTCCAAGGGTGAGCTCATGGACTCCTCTGTGAGGCTGGGAGACGCATCTAAGGTCTCAGTAGCCAGATGAGGATGCTGCCAAGGTTTCTTACTCCTTAACGGATGCCAGCAGCCCCCCTCCTCTCTGGACCAGGCATAGGTGCTGAGGGAGGCTGAGGACAGGGGCAGAATATCTCCAACTGAGGGGACTTCTGGACCCGTGGGTTTGTCAGTGGACTTCCCAGTGGTGGTTAGGGATGGTTGGCAGGGAGAAAGATGGGAGGGAGCACCAGGCAGGCCAGGGAAATTGGAGGTGAGAAAAGGTAAGTTATACCTGGGAAACATGCATCAGTTGAGGCTCCGGATGATGCTGGGGGTTCAGGTGTGAGAGTAATGTGAAACAAAGCTGGAAAGGCTGTTTGAGGCTTAATAATGATAACCTGAGTGCCTGGCTAAGAATTTGACACTTCCACAACTCACTTTCCTTATATATAAGTCAGGGGAGGAGAGGCGGAGTTCACATTAATTTGTGTCCTTATTTGATTGATGTCTATCTCGTGCATCGAACTGTAAGCCCCGAGAGGCCAAGGGGCACTGTGCCTGACTTGGCTCACCTGGAGAAGTGCCAGGCGTGGAGCAGACACTTGGTGACTGGTCACTAAATTAATGAATGGTCAGAGATTTTCAACTTGTATTTTTGGTGTTAGAATCCAAGGTAGCCTCAGGCACTGGTGAGGCCCAGTCAGGAGGCTCCAAGTGTGGTAGTTCCACTTCCTCCAGCCGTCTGTATGCAGTGTATGTATATTATCTCATTTGAAGCAAGAGTTCCTTAACTTAAAAAAACACAAATTTGGAAGCCACTGGAGCAGATGTCCTCAAAGGGCCTTACTGTTCTATCCTAGTGGCCATCACCCAGAGGCCGGTATATGGATAAGCCAGGCCCAGATTCTCTGGCCTAGGGGCCCCTAACCCCCAGGCCATGGACTGGTTCTGGTCTGTGGCCTGCTAGGAACCAGCCACACAGCAGGAGGTGAGTGGTAGGTGAGCCAGCGAAGCTTCATCTGTATTTACAGTCACTGCCCATTGCTTGCATTACCACCTGAGCTCTGCCTCCTGTCAGATCAGCAGTGGCATTTGATTCTCATAGGAGCACAAACCCTGTTGTGATCTGTACACATGAGGGATCTAGGCTGTGCACTGTTTATGAAAATCTAATGCCTGATGATCTGTCACTGTCTCCCATCAACCCCAGATGGAACCCTCTAGTTTCAGGAAAACGGGCTCAGGGCTCCCGCTAATTCTATGTTATGTTGAGTTGCAATAATTACTTCATTATTTATTACAATGGAATAATAATAGAAATAAGATGAATAATAAAAGTAATTCACTTGAATCATTCCAAAACTATCACTCCTACCCACACTGGTCCATAGAAAAATTCTCTTCCACAAAACTGGTCCCTGGTGGCAAAAAGGTTGGGGACCTCTGCTCTAGCCTACTCTGTCTTCGAGAGCTGTACCAGGATGCTTGCCCACTGCAGAGGGCACCTTTCTGCAAGTAATGGGTCTGATCACCAAAAGGGGCCTTTCCTTTCCCCTTGCCTGAGGCCCAGGGAGAATGACTCAGCAAAAAGCCCATCCCAGTCCCTGCTCTTCCCATGCAGGTCCCGTGTCCTCACCCCTCAGGCTGATGGATGCCCTGACCATGCTGGAGGCCACCTCCAGCTGTGCCAACTGCTTCCAGTCTTTGGATTTTCCAGACCTAGATTTAGAGTGGCCAAGGCGGTTGAAAAGAAAAAATATATATATTCTCCCTCCACACCCAGACTCCTCACACTTAAGTTGGGGAAATGCCAACAAAAATAGCATGATGTCATCTCCCGACTGATCCTGTTAATCCCTTTCCTGCCGAATATTGAGTCTTGGTTTTTTTTTAAAAGTGATTTTATTGTCTAAGGCTGGTTAAAAGCCTCTGGGGGTTGTGCTGGGAAAGCTGGTGATGCCTTTGATGTGTGGAGTGATGCAGGGCCCTTGGCCCCCTGAGCCCCAATAAGGAAAGAAAATGGGATTTGCAGAAGGCTGGGAAGCTGGAGGAATTCTGTTTCAGACAGTGTGTGTGTTACCAATGGCATCTGGTTTTGCGTTTGGCAGCTGGCGTGCCTCAGGAGGCCGGCCTCTCGGAAAGGATTTCTCAGCAATCCATGGCCTGTGAAGAGTCACACTCCCCCTGGATGCACCTTTCCTGCCCCCATCATCATTTGGGCACACTTTGGGAACACTCTTCCCTCTACAGGGCTTTGGATACTTGGTGAGGAAGGTATGGATCAAAGCCCACCCTGTTCTAGAGGCGAGGTGAACTGAAGGCCAGAAGACATGGGTTTGAAGCTCAGCTCTGAGCAACCCTGGAAAAGCCACTTAATAACTCATCTGTCAGTCAGAAATAGGTATACCTTCCCTGCTATCTGCCCTGCATCATACGTGAGCACCGAAATATCAAAAGAAGCCATGCCTTTTCAAAAGCTCTACAAACTCAAGAGCCTTGTACTAACGCAAAGCGTTATGATAAATAGGGTAGTGAGAAGGGGAGGAAGAAAAGCAAAGGAATTGGAGGTGTTTGCAAGGGAGTGATTCCAATGAAGAACCATGGAATCTAAGACAGAAGAAAAAGGACATGAAGTCAGAAAGAGACTGGTGGACAGTGAGAAAGAACTGGGCCCAGTAGGTCTGGGTTCATGAGGAGGTTGAAAAATTGCCATAAGGGGCCTAGAAGAAGCAAGCTGGGAGGTCAAGAGATAATCTTCAGAGCGAGATGTCTGGGTTTGAGGTTTTATAGGGAATGTCATTTTGGTGATGGGAAGGGAGTGGGTAGCTAAGGTCTGAAACTGTACTTGGCAATTAGGAAGTCAAGTTTGGGATCCTGGAAAAGTCATCCTCATAGATGATAAAGGGCTCCACGATGATGAGGGAGCTGGGATAGAAAGGATCCAGGAACCCCAGAGCCAAGGTGGTCAGTGCATCGAAGGGGTTGACTACGAGTGAGCATTAGGGATGGGGAGGGGACTGAATGGCATTAAAGGAACTGGGCTTTCACAAGATGAAAGGGAGTTTAGGAGTGGCCTGAGGAGCCAGGAGGATTCCAGCCTGTCCCCCTGACCCTGAGGGTGGAATGTGAGGATAAGCAGGCCCTCTCTGAAGGGTCAGAGGGCAAAGAGAAGGGAATGTTCCAGGAAAGGCTAAGGTACAGAGGAATGTGCTGCTTGGAGCAGTGAAGGGGTCAGAGAAAGGGGGATGGGGGCCAGGGCAGCTGAGAAGAGAACAGAGCAGTGTAGGGATAGAGTCTGGGAGCCAATGGGTGCAGGAAGAGGCCTGGGATCCTGACTGAGACCAAAAAGAATGGGAATGGGCCCAATGGATTTCATCCGCTGGGTCTCTACAGTGGGGTGAGGACTTGGGGCTAAAGACTTCACACAACAGCTTGGCCACAGAGTGGGTCTGGGCAGGCAGCCACGATGGCTTTGGCAGGCCTCAGGTCTGCAGGCACTGAAGGGCTGCTTCCAGGAACCCTGCATGGTGGATGACCCTTCAGTTAACTGCTCAAATAGGACTTGTGAGGAGGGATGGTGACCCCATGGGCTGGAGGGGTGGCTGGATCAGGGAGCAGATGAGCTCTGAAGTCCATTCCATCACTGCCACCTGTGATCACATACTTCACAGCTGTCCCAAAGACTGACCCAAACTTGAGATGTGCTGGTTGCTTAATTTATAATTTCAACTAGCTGTTTAACAAATGTACCTTAACCACCAGAGGCTGAGAAAGGAAACAGACACCCTGGCCTACGCCAGAGGCCTACGCATAACCACCTAGAGCCAGCCTTGGAGGGTATCAGCAAGGGGCTAAACTGATGAAGGAGGAGGGAAGATGCAGAAGCCCTTGTTCTCAGGGCTCAGAGAAAATTGTGGCATCAGATATTTTAATATTGCTATTTCTGTTGCTGATAATGACAGCTAAAGTTTATTGAACACTTTCTATGTGCTAGGCACACTATATGGCCTAGCTCATTTATTCCTCATACACTAAGAGGAAGGTGTTTTCATCCTCATTTTGTAGGTGAGAAAACAAGTTCATAGGGATGAAGGAACTTGCTCAGTATTGGGGACTGGACCCCCATGCAAAACTGACCCAAGTTCAAAAGATCAGAAAACTGCAGCTGCAATAGGAAACATGACTCAATCAAAGACTCAGGAGGTCAGGCACAGAGCAAGGGCTGACATCCAGGTCTCCTGACTGCCTACTCATAGCTCTCTCCACCCCACCACACACAGAGAAAGCAGAGTGTCCATTTCTTCTGCCCAAAGGACATCTTGACTACAACCTCATGAAAGACCCCAAGCCAGAACCAACAAGCTAAGCCACTCCTAGATTTCAGACTCACAGAAACCATGAGAAGTAGTCATTGTTTGTTAAGTCACGACATTTTGAGATGATTTGTGACACAGCAATAAATAATTAATAGAGGGTAAACATCTGTTGGCTCATGTGTTAGGATTTGAGGACATTCCCTCTGACATTTCTATTCTCTGTCCTGCTGGAAAGTCCTTCGTCATGAGACAGGGAAAGAGAGAGGCCATAGTGCCCCTCTGTCCTCCATAGAGCTGGAGACAGAGTGGACAACTGACGCTGCCTTTCTGGCTCTCAGCTGTGCTAGCCAACAATACTTGGCCATTTCTACCAAGAGTCAGCAAAATTCTTCTTAGAAGGTCTGGTACTAAGTATTTTAGGCTTTGCAGGCCACATATAGTATCTGCTGCAACTGCTCAGCTCTGCCATTGAAGCATCAAAACAGCATTAGACAATACATAAACAAATAGGCTTGGCTGATTCTAATAAAGCTTTATTTACAAAATCAAGTGGCTGATTCAAGGATCATACTATGTTTAACCCTGGTTTAGAGAAAGGAAAAATACAGTCCATGAAGGTCTGTGGCCAGGAAGGTTTAAAGGGCCCACAGGACACTTCCCATAGAGGGGAGGCTGTTCCTAAACTGCCCTACCCTTGGCCCCACCATTGCTCTACCTTTGCCCCAGTAAGCCAAGATATTTATCATCTCTTGCAAACAACCACCACGTATGAAGATAGCTAAGGGAGCTCCACGTTTGCTGAGAGTCTGAGCACCTGTGAGGGATATTACTAAGGAAATGTCCACACCAGCTAGAAGATTTCTTTCAACCCAGGGAGTGTCCAGATGCTGCTCCAGGAGTTACTGCTTGTGCACATATTACCTCCTTTCTTTCTCATCTGCAATTATTTTTGTGTAACAAATGAACCCCGAAACTCAATAACTTACTCACATGGCTGGCGGGTTGGTTCCTCTCCACACAAACTTCTCCATGAGGCTGCCTGGGTGTCCTCACAGTGTGGTGACAGGCTTCCCCCACAACTACTTATCCAGGAGACCAAGGAGGAAGCTGCAATGCCTCTCTGACCTAGCTCTGGAAGTCACGTGTCATCACATCCACTGTCCCATTGTTCACACAGGTCAGCCCTGATTCTGTGTGAGAGGGGACTATGCAAAGACACGGATACCAGCAGGCAAGGGCCCCCATTATGGAGGCTGGGTACGATGAATGCATCCTGAGGTTAGTGCCCCCTGGGAGTGATCACTACAAAAGCTTACCCACTTAATTTTGGTAGTTGTGTGAGGAAGGACTCTAATACCTGTTTTGTTGTTGTTTATTTGTTTGTTGTTTGTTTGAAATGAGGTCTCGTCATGTCACCCAGGCTGCAGTGCAGTAGCATGGTCAGGGCTCATTGCAGCCTCGACCTCCTGGGCTCAAGAGATCCTCCCACCTCAGACTCCCAAGTAGCTGGGACCATAGGCACACGCCACTACGCCCGGCTAATTTTTGTATTTTTTGTAGAGACGAAGTTTCACCATGTTGCCCAGGCTAGTCTCAAACTCTTGAGCTCAAGCGAGCCGCTTGCCTTGGCCTCCCAAAGTGCTAGGGATTACAGGCGTGAGCCACAGTGCCCGGCTTTCTATCACCCGTCTGCTCAAATCTGTATAGGTGACTTGTTCATAGGAGATGTTGATACTCAGCTGCCGATGGCTATAGTTTTTAGCTACATTTGACCACAAGTTTTCATTGCTGGGGTTTCAATCTCATCTTCCTTGTTCTTCTGCCATTCTTAGCAATCTGCAGTAGACGTTTGTCATTCTGTTCTGGCTTCCCAGCATCTGACGCTTGCCTAAAGGAACTTCTCATTGTGTGACTCTTGGTGAGGGCAGGTCCCTGCCCGGTTCTTCAGTCTTTCTGTCAGTATTTGACTGACCCTATGTCACTCCAATAACCCTCTTGCTATTTAAATTAGCTAGTCAGTCAAACTTGTGATCCCAGCACTTTGGGAGGCAGAGGCGGGCAGATCACCTGTGGTCAGGAGTTTGAGACCAGCCTGGTCAACACAGTGAAACACCCTTTCTGCTAAAAATACAAAAATTAGTCGAGCATGGTGGCACGCACCTGTAATCCCATCTACTCAGGAGACTGAGACAGGAGAATTGCTTGAACCTGGGAGGCAGAGGTTGCAGTGAGCCGAGGCTGCAGTGAGCCGAGGCTGCAGTGAGCCGAGATTGTGCCACTGCACTCCAGCCTGGGCGACAGAGCAAGACTCTATCTCAAAAAGAAAAAAAAAGAAAGAAAATTAGTCCATTTCTGTTGCTTGCAACCTAGAATCCTAGCTGGTTCAGAGTCTCCAACACTTACTCTCAGACAAAGCTCTCCCAGTGCCAAAGCCACTACATCTCTGCTGCTGCTGTGGCTACAGTTGCTGAAGTTGAGCATAGACTTCAGAGTCAGATAGATCTAGATTTGAGTCCCAGCCCTGCCACTTTAATGCAGTGTGACTTTCTACAAGTTGTTTAACATCTCTGGACTTCTGTTGCTTCCGCTGCACAATGAGGGAAGTGACATTTAGCTTGCAAGACTGCTGTGAGGATCTGCACATAGCATTGTGCCTGGCACAGAGTAGGTGCTTATGCCTGCTCTTGTATAATAAAGTATGATGGTGATGATGATGATGATCATGGACATGTGCTGAAGTTTGTCCTTATGTGAACCCCATCCAGGGTTTCTTACAGAGGCAAAGCTACTCCCGTTTGATGACAGGTCTCTGGAGCTACCTTAAATGGTCTGTCCTCTCAGTACTAATTGCTCTTTACAACCCTCAAAGTGAGTCTTACTCATGGAGTTGAATAAACTCTTTCAACAAGGAACTTGCTATAAGTCCCCTGGGGACTAGTCCAGAGCATGATTCAGAGATAAACCCCCCAACCCCTCCTATCTGCAATGCTTTGCAAATGGAGCTCTTTCTGGCCTGCTCTGAGATCCCAGAGCATCTAAGATGAGCATGCAACTTCAAGTCCCACTGTGGTCCTTGCAATCTGATCTCAGGTCATCCAGACCCTTGACCTGGCCTCACAGCCTGACATAGCTTCACAACTACTAGAGATACATCCTGGATGGCAAGCCACACTATAAGACACTGCACTCTAGCAGGAGCCCTGGTTTCTCCCATCCCGTCTCCGAGCTGGCAGAGCTGTTGCATAGTGTTTCCATTTTTCTAAGGGTTGTTCCAGAGTCTAGGGTGTTCATGAGAAGTAATTTGCAAACCCCATCCCACGCTGCTCTAAGAATTATACCCTCACACCAGTCTGGGAAAGAGTCTGACCCCTACCTTCACCCCAAATCATAGCATTGGGTGAGGGGGCACCTATGCTGGTTATGTGGGTACTATAGATAAACAGGCAACTGCAAGGTCAGGAAATCATCCTAACACAGAAAGAAACATCTCTTGTTCTAAGACTCCGTCCTTGAACAACCCAGTTAACCCTACAGGCCCCTCATTCGTCTTCCAAAGCACTGATTTGCCACTTAGGACATATATTTTTTAGACTAGCAGCTGAGTAGTATCCTCTGTCTTTTCCTAACAAGAGTATAAGCCACCTGGAGCAAGAGCCTTCTTATACTTTCCCTGTCCTCTGCACCTGGCACCTTGCCTGAAGATGAATCAGAGCTGATGAAATACTTGTTGAATGGCTGCTCCATGGATGACACAGAACACAGCTGTAGACCCTGACTACCTGGCCCAAAATAGCAAATACTGTGGGCCATGGGGCTGTGGAAAGCTGAGGTGCCTCCCAGGGCCACAGCAGATAATTAAGAATATCGGCCAAGAGATATGATCTCACCAGGCCACAATAGTCTCTGCATTTTTGTCCAGGTTGGAAAGGCAGGACATAGCCTGTACCTGTTAGGCAGGACACAGCCAAGTCATTCCTGATAGACAAGACACAGCCACCCTAGACACGGAGTAGAGCCCCCGCAAGGCTGCTGCTCAGAACGCTCCTGCAATCTCGGGGCAATTTCAGGCCTGCTGGCGTGAGGTCTCAGGTTACACCAACTCCTCAGCTTCTCAGCTTTTGATGGGAGCTGCTTCTGGACAGGGCCATCACCACCAGCCCATTAGTGAAGGAAATATTTGCCAGAGAGCGTCACCCTCCAGGAGGAGAATAACAACTGAAGGTCTGTATCTCATCTGTTCCAGGACTCTTTTAGCTTAGATGAATTCCTTAATCCTTCTTCTCTACCCATCAGCTCAAAGACTTGCAAATCTTCCACACACTCAGTGTCCCTTTTAAGTTTAGAAATTGACCTAACAATAATGCCTCCTTGTAATGTCCTTGCAAGTGGCCTGGTATGCACTGCCTGGCTTGCCCACAAGTCAATACCGTGAGGCAGGACATGGGATTGTTTGATTTGGAGATGTACTGAGTGATAAATAATGGAATGGCTACAACAGCTAACATTATACTAAACATTTTACAAAAAAGTAAGCCTCAGAACAACCATATGAAAGAGGGAATGTCACAATCCCCAGTTTCAGATGAGCAAACTGAGGCCTAGAAGTCGGTGTTAAGAAACTTCCAAAGTCACCCAACCGGGAAGTGGTAAGACCAGGATTCAAACCCAGGAATATTTGGCTTCAAAGCACAGACTCTTACTGCTAACAGTCTACTTCTACCCATATATTTATGAAATATCAATCACTGTGCTACCTGTTGGAGACATAGGGACAATTAAGGTACCACCTTGTTGCTCAAGCTTTCAACCTTGTCAGAGAAACATTAGCATAATTTTAATTATATATTACAGTGTGATATTTGTAATCGTAAAAATTATATGTAGGAATGGAAGGATGGTGATGAATTCTGTCAATAAGGGAGGAACAGAGCTTTGGGAAGGCATCACAGAGGAACATTCAAAAAATGAAACTTTATGATTCAATTTCTTTTCTATTTTGAGTGTGTGATCTTTGGCCACCATCCGTCCACACTGGCCTCTATTGAATGAGTCATCCATCATCTGGGAAAGACCCAGACAAAGGGTCCCCTTCTCTGAGCCCACGCTTTACAGGTCTCACATATCACAAACCCAAAATAGATTCATGTGTTAAAGAACTTGAGAGCAGTTCTGTCACTCAGGATTCAGAACTCAGCATCGGCACAGCACAACCAATAATCCCAAACACCACTCAGATGAGTACCACCATTCAGACCCCAGAGAAACACTTCTCCACACCCCTTGTCCTGTGTCTGTGAACCAAAAGGAAACCTTGTCCAAATACCATCCATGAAGATTTGTGGGTTGGGCCGCTGCCAGCGCTAGAGGTGGACACCTCCCTTTGGAGGATGGGCAGGATGTGAGCCCCAGATGAACTCAGACAAGAATTAAGGCAAATTAGTTAACTTACCTTATTCTTCCTCACAGATTGCATGAATGCACAGACTCATGCAAAGTGCAGTGTCCTTTCCTAGGAGTGCTGAGTGTCTATTTCTTGCTTCTCTCGATGCTCCAATCTGTGATTCTGGAAGCAGTCAAAAATTAATGCAGTATTCACAACAGCTACACATGATGGTTGGGAAATAGTATGCAATATTAAACACATCCTAATACTTTTAATTTGTATATTTGCAGGCCTATCCATAACACACAAAAAGCATGATATTAATTCTTTATGTTGACCACAGGCAGACCTCAACGGTTAGAATTGTATTAATAAATAGGTTTTATTTTAAAAAACAGGTTTAAAGATTTAATTACATTTTCAAAAGATTAAATAATTTTAATCTGTGATGTTGATTTTTAAAGTTGATATGAATTTATTATAAATTATATTTTGTCTTTTAATTTCAATAGATTGTTTTGCGTATTTTATTTACATAAATATTCAGTCATCAAAAAACATTAGATGGTGCAATGAACTGAGTATTATGTCTTGCCAGAAGTCACATGTTGAAACCCTAATCCCAATGTGATAGTATTTGGAGGTGGGGCCTTTGGGAGGTAATCAGGTCATGAAGGTGGAACGCTCGGGAATGGGATTAGTGTTCTCATAAGAAGATGCCAGAGAGCTGGCTAGCTCTCTTTCCACCTCGTGAGAATGCAACCAGAAGTCACTAGTACACAACCTGGAAGAGGCCCCTCACCAGAAACCGACCAGGCTGGCACCCTGATCTCAGACTTCCAGCCTCCAGAACCGTGAGGAAAAAATTGTTGTTGATAAGCCAGCAGTCTATGGTACTTTGTTATACAACCCAAACTGACCGAGACAGATGGGTTTGCTCCCCTTTTTAGTCTCACTCACTTATCTCCCTCAGGATCCATCCTGGGCCAGCAACCAGCAGATTGGCCAGGTGCAGAGCCTCACCCACAGCACCTGGCTCAGCAGGAAGCATGTAAAAGGCCCCCAGGCCAGGACAGGAGGGGCCTCAGTTGCAAGCTATTTTCACTGCTACTACATATACTGCTCAGTGCCTCACTCTGTCTTACTTTCACCTGGGCCTTCTGACTGTCCCCTGGTACCTAATTATTCACCTGGCTCCCTGATCTGCTTTGACTGATAGCCTCAGTCACTGACCTCTTGAGCCAGGTCTTTGTCAACCTTGCTTTGACCATCATAACCCTTGCTTCCTCCCCACCAAGTATTTCCTGATATCCATTGGCCTGCAATGATACAGGGAAAAAAATATTAACATGTTTTTGAAGTATATATTACAGTGTGATATTTGTAATGATAATTATGTGTAGGAATGAATCAAAGGATGGTTATTAATTCTGTCAATAAGGAAGGAAGAGAGATTAGGGAAGGCTTCCCAGAGAAACACTTATTAAATGGAACTTTATCTATGATTCAAATTATTTTCTATTTTAATTGTGTAATCTTTAGCCATCAACTGTCCACACTGGCATCTACTAAATGAGTCGTCCACTATCTGGGTAAGGCCCATACAAAAGGGTCCCCTTTTCTGAACCCATGCTTTAACAGGTCTCACATATCACAAACACCCCAAAAATTAATACATTAAAGAACATAAAGTAATATGAATATATACTTTAAAAATCCGAGCTCTCCCCCCCTCCCTTATCCACTCCCCAAGAATATACAGAGAATGGCCTTCTTCATCACTCATTTCACGTAAATCGTTGTAGAAACTACCCTGATCCTAGCTTCACCCTCTGTCCTTCAGGATAATTCACAAAAATCATTAAGCACTGAATTCATCCAGTTCAAACACTGTCTTTTTACAGTTGGAGAAACTGAGACACAGGGAGAGGAAATGACTTTCCCATGATCACCCAGCAAGTGAATTGAGACTAGAGCCAGTCTCCAAGTTCCAAGCCCACATCCACACTCTGGTTCCGAAATGCCACGTATCCAGATAATTGTGTGGCTTTCCAGCAGCACCCCACCCTAATCAATCTCCACATGACATCCCAAAGGGCAGTTATTGTGAATTGGGGGTGGGGGGCGCGGTAAGAATGTTGGATGCCGGGTGTGCAAAGGAAAAGCAAGGGAGGTTGTTTCATAAATGACACAATGGCACTCTCCAAAGTTGAGTTGCAGGGCTTCCGCTGCCCTGAGAGACGGCATGCCTTTCTGGAGACTAAACATTTTCACAGTTCCTTTGGCCCAAGGGTTATTTTCTTGTTGGAAAAACGGAAAAATTCCCCACACGGATGGCAAGAAAAATAACTTCAGCAGGACTAATCCAGAGACAAAGTTTCTTCTGAAATTGCAAAAGGATAGAACTGGAGGGGAGCAAACGTTTCTTTTAAATAAACACAGAATATTTCTTTCTTTGCTTTGTTTTAGAGACAGAGTCTCACTTGTTGCCCAGGCTGGAGTGCAGGGGCACGCAGTTATGGACCACTGCAGCTTCAAACTCCTGGGCTCAAGTGCTCCTCCTGCCTCATCCTTCCAAAGTGCTGGGATTACAGGTGTGAGCCACCATGTCCAGCCCCACAGAATGTTTCTTCTGGGTTTCTTTTTATTTGCTTATGTGTAAGAACCCCTAACTGGCTCCTTAGAGACAGGCTGGGTCCCATGGGTCAGAGGAGAAGCTGGGTGGGCATGAGCCTACAGGAGAAGCCGCAGCTCACTGGAGCTCCCTGTCTGGCCAAGGCTGTTAGGAGCTGTGTCCCACGGGGCCTGGGCTGAGAGGGACGCCTTCTCACAGAATCCCCCGCATACCCAGATGAGCTCTCCCTAGAGATGGGACTATCAACTGGCCAAGACCCTGTTCATTACTTATCTTCAAAATGTGCCTCTTCTTCTTAATGAATGAATGCCTCTAGCACTAAGAGTTCTTTTGTTACAACTTGTTTCTTAAAATCAAAATAATTTAGGTTCATTTTATCATTTTCATAATTTATTAATTTTTTATCTGATTTTTCTCAGTTCTTTAGCTAAAGAAAAATTCAAGTTAGTATCTATGCTTAAAATATTTCTTCTATGAAGCCTGGGCAACCTAGAAAGACCCAATCTCTACAAAAAGTTAAATAAGTAGCTGGGCATGGTGGTATGCACATGCAGTCCCAGCTACTCAGGAGGCTGAGGTGGGAGGATCACTTGAGTCCAGGAGTTCAAGGCTGCAGTAAGCGAAGATCGTGCCACTGCACTCCAGCCTGGGTGACAGAGCGAGACCTCATCTCTAAAATATATTAAAAAGGGAAAATATATAACTGTTGGGAAACACTGAAATTGTCAATGACTTCAGGTATCCTTGAAAATATTTCTCCTGTGAGATTAAGTAGATCATCTATATGTTCATGGCATCTATTCTGAGAACCTATTGATGCCTTTAAGGGATGCTTATAGCTGCACTGTCATTAATGACTGTGGATATTGCTAAACAGCAGGTCACCATCTTCTAAAATTTGTATCAGTTTATCAAATGTAGTCACACATAGATGGCTTGCACTTGGCAAAAAAGTTAGGAATTGTCATGGAAGGGTCCACACAAGTACAAGTTTTGATGCTCAAATGTCTCTGGCTTCACAGTAGACCTGCCCTGCAAACCATAAAAAGGGTTTGTCCCAGCCTCCCAGGGGTCATTTTACCTACCCTTCAAGATACCCACCTCACAGCCAGTGAGCATGGATGAAGCCCAGGGAACCGGGGTCATGACATGATTATGTAATATGAGTAGAGCATGAAGGAAAGAGCATCAGATTCCGGGCTGGGTGAATTAGGACAATGCTTTTCATACATGACTATGTGTTCACTCTTCTCTAAAGTAGTCTTCATAATACTAGCCCTCTATACCTCACAGGTATGGGAACCAAGTTGTAAAACATCTGGAAAATTACTTTACAAACTAGAAAGAACTTCTTGAAGATAATGTCTTTTGTTCATAAAATCATGCATTCACTAAATATTTATTAAGCACCTACTATATGCTAGGTACTGTTCCAGCATTGGAGATACAGCAATAAACAAATATGACTATTTCTTTAAGAGATAAAATGTATTTTCCTTCTGGCCTTTAAGCTGAATAGCCCTTGGGACAGTAGTCAGTCTCCAAGATGGCCCCCAGGGACCCCACCTCCTATTGTTGTCCCCACCATACTGAATCGGGGCTGACCTACGCATGAGAATGTGGTAGAACCAACAGTCTATGACTTCCAAGACTGGGCCATAAAAGACATTGCTGCCTCATCCTTGGCCTCCTGGACTACTTGCTCTGGGGAAGCCAGCCACTATGTCGTGTGGACACTCAAGAAGCCACCAAGAGGCAGGTGAGGAGAAATGCAGTGTTCTGTCAGTATCCAGCACCAAAATGCCAGGCATGTGTTACCTTAGAAGTAAATCTTCCAGCACCAGACAAGCCTTCAGATAGCTGCAGTCTAGCTCACATCTTGAGTACAACTTCATAAGAGACCTCAAGCCTCAGTTGCCAGCTAAATAATTATTCATATCTGACCCATAGAAATGTAAGAGGTAACAAATATTTATTCTTATTCTAAGCCACTACATTTTGAGGTGAGTTGCTATGCAGCAATATGTAACTAATACATTTCATTACATAACCCTTCCAAAAGGGTAAGGGAGGATAATTCCACCTTTGGTGTTATATCACTACAAACTGATATTTGTTGCCTGACAATCTTCACTTTGTTGAGGAACTCCCGTGGGTACCAATCATACAGTTGGTGCTCCATAATACTTACTTGTTGGCTGTTGGATTCATGATTCTGGAGCTGAAGAGCACAACTATGGCTTGGTGGATAGGGACAAGGTCACACAAAAGTTGGCTAAGGCACAGAGAGACCCACCCAGGCAGGGCCAGGGGTAGGTGAGGATGGTCTCAGGAACAGGTGATCCTAGGAATCCAGAGAGACAGGACCCTCAGGATGGCCTGAGGGGCAGGATCCTGGTGGTCAGTCAGAGCACTGCATTCATGCAGATCTGGGTCTGATGGACAGTCTGGATTGGAGAGAGGAAAGGTTATTATGGAAAGACAGGTACTGAGGCCCAAGGACAAGACTTCAGACCAAGAGATGACTGCAAGATGGGCGTGGGGGGCAAGATAGAGGAGCCCAGTATTGGAGGATTAGGAGGTCAATGTAGAAATGGTGGGCAAATCAGAAGCCTATCCCTGGAACTCAGGCGCAGGTGGAGCTGAGAGTGCAGCAAGGCTACAGAGGCCCAGGCTGACTCAGGGAGCGTCTGCAGAATGGTAGCTGCAGGCCCCATGCCTGTGCTCCTCAGTTCTAAAGTCATGAATCCAAGAGCCAACAAGTAAGCGTTCATGGAGCACCAACTCTATGATTGGTACTGTGGGAGTTCCTCAGCCAAGTGAAGATTGTCAGGCAACAAATACCAGTTTGTAGTAATACGAGACTATCCTCAACCTGGAAAGGCATCCTTCATCACTGCCCCAGGTAACACCAATTACCCCTCACCTGGCACCTGGACCCTCCTAGCCAGGCACCCCTCTTACCTGTAGAGCTCCCCCACAAATGTGCCTCAAAAGCATACAGCTCTAAAGTCTAGAATTCACTTTGATTTGGGATGATGGGGCTGCAACACAGTCCTTCATATTGAAATCTCAGGAGAAGCAGCCTCTCCTTAACCACATCTTCACAATTTTCCTTGCTGTAGTCTCTGGGTTTCTGAGATAATAAACGATATCTCCAAAGCAGGTGACAACAATGACAGTGATGACACTAGACTGTGAGACTCCATTGTGGAGTCAAGGCAGGAAACTATATTGACAAAAGGAGGACTTAGTCAACACAGGAGTTCTGGGGACAATAAGATGGAAATCAAATACAGAGTAACCAAGATAAGGCCCTCACTTCCCATAAATCCCTTTGCCTTCTCCAAAAGCCAGGTACTCTCTAACCACAAAAGTATAACACAACGTGAGATGACGAGCTCAAATCCAAACTCCATCGTGTTACTTACAGAGACTACCTGTGATTTCGCAGCATCTTCTAGTTTTTGAAATATATTAAAGACCCTAATTTTCTAAGCATCCATCCCAAAAGTAAATTCTCCAAATAAAGGGACATACATCACCCAAAATTTATGCAGATTGGTCCTGAGCTCTACCACATCAGCTTCTGACCTCTCCCTCCCACCCTCATCACCCCATGGTTCAGGTCCTAGGACAATTTTTCGGTAACAATTTCTTTACATAATGTTCACCATTGTGAACAGAACTGCCATGCATCTTTGCACCTCCCTGGAGCTATAACAATTGTCTCTATTGGAAATACTTCTGAATTAAATCAGCTGGGCTCCAATTCCTCGCAAGCCACGCTCAATGTGATGTCTCATGTTAGTCCATTTTTGTGGCTTCCTTTCCCTCTCCCCAAAGCTTTTATGACCCATGAGAAAACAGGGGCAAGGCCTCTGGTTGTGGTCCACCAGGGTCCCTGGTCCAAGCTGTGGGGTCCATTCAAAGGTAGGCTGCTCCACAAATATGTCCACAACCACCATGTCAAGCTCAACCATGGACAGAAGCCAACTCCACAGGTGCCATGGTCCTTAAGCTTTCAGGCAGCCATCCCACCCTCGGTTCTGCCACCCTCACAGAGCTCAGTGCAGGGTTGTTGTAGAAGTATTGACGGATTGGGTGAAACCCGCCTTGTTTCTTTCAGCTGTCTGACATCTGGCTCATCGCCATTTCAGAAACTAAAACGTGGCTCCCAAAAACAACGGCTATGCTCATTCCATGGGCAAATGTACCTTACTACGAATTTGTCTATTTTGATAGTTGAAACATTTTGTTGTGTGCTTGTCAGGCACCACCAAAGATTAAAAGAAATAGATGACATGGCCACTACTCCTAAAGAGTTTTATTTTCTAGTTGGGAAGGTATGTACCCATGAGAAGGTTTGAGGTTAATAATAGTACAAAATAACAATGAAAGTAACATCTCAGGATGCATTGGCACATCTCATTGGATTCTTGGAGCAATCCTGGGTGACAGGTATTACAATTTCCCATTTTGTAGGTGAGGAAACTGAGGCGTATGCCATCCTCCTATAAGCCTTGCCTCTGGAGGGGCAAACTAACCTGGGGCCAGAGGGGGTCATACCTGGCTGTTAATCCCTGCTGTTTTGCTCCCTACTGTCTGTGACCTGCAAACTTCACGATACACATCTATACACACACACACACACACACACACACACACACACACTCCAACCCTACCTTATTGGAACATCTGACTCTGTAATGGTCTATAAAAGTTTTATTGTTCCTTCTTTTAGAAAGTTGCTGGATCTCTCTAGCACTTGTAAATAATGTGTGCTCCAGCCTCTATCTCCACCCTGTCCCTCACCATAGGCACCCAGTGGGTAATAATCCAACAGCCAACAAGGAAGCAACAAGAATCCCATGAGGAAGCTCAGTCAGGGGATTCTTCTGAGGTCACAGACCTCCATCCATGGGTGGTCGACCCTTGGACCCTTCTGGCCCAACCTGTCAAGGAGACAATTGCCACAGCCCATGTGAGAGGCACTCTGGTTTTCCAGCCTCATCCCCCACTCTGCCCGTCAGTCTCCCCAATATATCAAATGACTCCCCACTAATTCCTGAACATACCCCCTCCCCAGGTTTGGGAGCATGTCCTTTCCTCCTCCTGGAGTGCTCTTCTCTCAAGTAATGCTTGTCCAATGACTGCTCAGACTACAAAAACTAGGCCCAAATATCACCTCCTCCTTCAATCCTTTCCCAATTTTCTCCATCCATATATGAGCTTGCCTTTCTCTGAAACACCATAAAATTACAAGTGGATCATCTAAAGGTGTTCATCTCTATCTGCTTCTTATTACGGAAGCATATTTGCAGATTTGTCTTAGGGGATAGGAGTCAGAGTTCTGAGTCTGTCCAACCTCTGGTACTTATGACCCATGCAAAACTGGGAAACTGAGCCACAAGAAAGTCATCTATAAAATGGGGTTTTATGAAGATAAAATGAGAAAACAAAGAGAAAGCACTTCTTAAACAATAATGGGCTTTACTCATGGGATGCTTAACCTCTCTCTGCCTCAGCTGGCACATCCATGAAAACAGGAGTAGTGATATGTCTCCCGCTTGCATTTGTAGTGAGGATTCCATGAGGTCGTGTATGTAAGGCAAAGTGAGCACAGTCCCCTGCCTCCATCTCTGGCCCTGTCCATGTCATAGCAGAGCTTAGACTGCAGACCCCGCATTATATTTTTCACTCTGACCACGATGTTGTGCAGGACTTAGGATGCTGCTGTGAACACTCTTTCATGGGGGTGACTTTTGGAACCTGGGCAGGAATCCCAATGCTCTGCAATAATAATCATCATCATAAACAGTTGGTGGTCTTTCCATTCAGGAAATTAGTTTTTAGGGGCCAAGTCTGTGCTGTGAGGGAACATGCCCCTCCCTCAGAGAGAGAAACTGCAGAGCATGTGTGTCTAAAACCACAGCTAATCCTCAGAGCCAGATGAAAGAGCCGCCTTCCTCAGTGGCCAGCTGCGGCATTGGAGCCAGAAATGCCCCACAGAGGCAGTTTGGGGAGCATCAGCCCTAGCGTGGCTCCATGAGCCACGTTACTGAATTGCAACTTTGATGCGGAAGGTGAATAATAAATCAGTTTAGACATTGGGTCAAGGATCTGCATCTGAGAAGAAAAGGAAATGATAAACTATCAGAGTTGGAAGGAACCAGCTCAGACCAACATCTTGCAAACTTCCAAGCCCCTCCCTTCTCCCCTTTCTCTTCTTCTTTTCAGGGCTGGGTCCCACATCCTTTTAGCATCGTGTGTCCCTAAGCCCTCCAGCCACAGTTGACATGACTGTCACAGTTGACATGACATGAGTGGACCAAGTTGGGCCAGTCACATTCTCTCTCCTGGAATTCTGAAATTGGAAACTGGACACTGGTCAGCTTCTGTTGGGATCTTTACCCAGGAAGACTCACTTTCATGGATGGAATACAGACTGGAATCCAGACAAGAGAGAAGAGTATGGGAAACGCACGCCTCATTCCAAGAGAAACAGCTCAAGTAGGCAGCCCTGCATGAGCAACACTGCAAAAAAAACAAAACAAAACAAAACAAAACACTCACTGAAGACACACAACCTCTCTTGCCTCATCACTTTAGTGAAGTAACAGAGTGCCTTGCATGCATAGGTGCTACTGAATACAAGTTTATTGACACTCATTAATAATAAAAAACAAGTGGGGATCTAAACACAGTGTAGATTTGAGGGAGAAACAAAGAGCCACTGAACTCCTTAAAATCAGGGGCCAGGTTTATATAAAGCTCAAACGCAGGAAAAATAGTAAGGATGGTGGTCAACTGTAGGGGGGATAATATGTGGAAGGAGGCACAAAGGGCTTGTGGAACATTCTGATTCCTGATCTGGGTGCTGGTTACAAGGGCCTCTTGGCCTTGTGAAAATTCAGTGAGCTATACGAGCATGACATACGTACATCTCTGTATGTATGGCATATGTCAATAAAAAGTTTAATGGTACAAAAAACGGGAGTCAGGTCTTGACTTACCCAGAGCCCAGCTGATACAGTCCTGGCGGGAATTCAAGGTTCCATCTCCCTAGCATTTTCACACAAGCAGTATCTGATTAAAACAAATAATCAAAGTGGCCTGGAAGAAAATGGCAACCAGAAAGCCAAGTCAGAGAAGGGTAGCATTATGCTTAGAGGACTTCAGGGGGTAGAAAAAGAACTCGTTGCCAAGAAGACAGTCTCAAATGATGTGATAACAGTAATGTGTTTGGGCTAATGTTTTATACACAGACCCACAAACACACATATGTGTGTCCATGTGTACACATGCCTTTTGATAAATTTATAACAATTATAAAGAGAATATGTAACTTTTCTACATGGTAGGCACTGTGTTTTACATTCATTAAATAGCTCGATCGTGATAATAACTTGGTGAAATGGGTACTATTATTATCCCCATTTTGCAGATGAAGAAATCAAGGTTCAAAGAGTCAGTGATTCGGCTAATGTCACCCTGGTAATAAATGGGAAAATTAGGTTGGTCTAACTGCAAAACCTATGCTTTTAAATAACACTTTCCAACTCCCCAAAAACATACAGACACAGACATTGGTACCCTTAACACCTCTGTGTGAAATATAATACAGGATACATTCCATTTCATTCATCAATGGCTTCTACAGCTAACACATCCAACAGCAAGACAAGTGAGCTTGTTTGTTTCAAGGTGTAAATAGGAAACAGCTAATTTGCCGATCATTTCCGCATATGTGAATGTTAGAGAGGAAGCGGCAGACACAGCGGTTCTACTAGCACACTTAACCCTCCTAACAATTTGATGAGGTACATATTCTTATCTCTAGTTTATGGAAGGAGAAACTAAGGCTGGACGCAATTAAGGGCCTTCATCAGACCCTTGCCTGGGTGACTCCAAAGCCCAAGAAGGCATGTTCACTCCCAAACAAGGCAATCCATATCCTTGTGTTAACCTCCGAACTGGCCCCACTGGGTCACTGGGTTGGACAGGAGGGCTCATGTATGCTGGGGCCTTGCACCAGGCCAGGAATGCTCAGTTACAGGACTGTCACTCTCAGGTCTTCTGTTTGCCTCTGGTAATACCAGGGTGCTCAGGCCAACCAGCTCAGCAAGTACCCAGAAATGATGACACCGAGGAGAAAACCCACTCTGGGCTCCCTGTCACAGAGGAACCCAGGAACCCAGGGAACAGCCATCAGCCCACGTGCCTTGGAGAAATTTGAATGAAGACTGAGAAGTCATAAGTCAAACCAGCTTCCTCGGAAGGGAGAAGAGCACGAGAAGCACATCATTCCAGCCATGAGCTCACCGTCCTTACTCAGAGTTCAAGGCTGACGAGAGGGAGCAGAGGTAAGGCCACAGTGACCTCTGCTTTCTCTCTTCTCAAGCTGAGACGATCCTGGCTGCTGGCTTTCCTATTGCTGTTAATAATGTATAACTATAAGATATCATGGCTATACTTTTTTAATGCACTTAGGAACAATTGTTCACTCAGTAAATATGTGTGGTGGGCCTGCTCCCATCGGTCATCAGGAGGGGAGACACACAGTCTATTGGTTAAGAACGTGGACTCTGCTGCCTGTCTAAATAGTTCAGTCCTAGCCTCATCCAAGCCTCGTCTAGTGAGGGTCTGCGGCTATGACTACTTGTGTTATGACTCAGTGGCACCTAAGGTGAGTGCTGGTGAGGAGTACGCCTTCTAGGAGAGGCTTTAGGACAAGTATGCAAGTAACCGTGATGGTGAAGACAGAACAGGTAGAATCTGACATGTAATCTAACAGGTAATTCAGAGTCATAAGCACTATTCCTTTCCAAACTGTCTCTTCGGGAGGCCTCTTATTTATACATAAAGCATTGTTGTGGATAGCTAAGGGAGCTTTTAGGCAAGCTTATTAACTTGCTATTATAATAAAAGTAGAACATGCTCATTTTTCGAACACTGGAAAATAAAGAATTTCTGAAATTACTAACAATTCCATCATCCAAAACAATGACAGTCAACATTTTGCTGTCTGTTCTTTTATTTGGATTTGTTTCCAAAAGCATTTTTAGCTTCACATTTGGAGCTGCTATTCCTTTAGACTCTAGCACATTCTTTTTTTGTTTTTGTTTTTTGGAGATGGAGTCTCATGCTGCCACCGGGACTAGAGTGCAGTGGCACAATCTCGGCTCACTGCAACTTCTGCCTCCTGGGTCCAAGCAATTCTCCTGCCTTAGCCTCCCAAGTAGCTGGGATTACAGGCATGCACCACCATGCCTGGATAATTTTATATTTTTAGTAGAGATGGGGTTTCACCATGTTGGCCAGACTGGTCTTGAACTCCTGAACTCGTGATTCACCCACCTCGGTCTCCCAAAGTGCTGGAATTACAGGCATGAGCCACCGTGCCCAGGCTGCAGCACATTCTTTTGACTTTGCCTGGTGAAGCAAATCTTCTTTATCCTTTTAAGGTAGGTTGGAGTTTTGGAAACATCCGTAAGTCATCAGGAACCAGGTGTGGCAAACTTAATAAATGATCAATCTAGGGGCATGTTGCTTTTGGTCCAAACACAAGATGGTAAAGCAACGAAGCTAATTTTACTGGGTGGCTTGTAAAAGACCACTAACAGCAGTTCCAGTAGGTCTTTTGAAATTTGGGTTTGCCACAAGCAGTAACTTAGAAATAAAGGATCCCATAGAGGGCCAGAATTCCAGGTTGTTCACTTTTAAATTTCTGGTGCCAAGTTTTATGCCTGACAAATAGTAGGCACTGAAAAACAGTTGGGTGCCCCAAAGGAAATTGACCACTTTACTTTTATATTAGTTTTTACTTGCTGTGAGGCTTTGGCTTAGGTACACACCAAAGTGGATTTTTCTTCCTTTAAGAGATGCGGGCAATTATAAACCCTCCACAGTTTTCTGTAATACACTCAAGAATATATTTTTAAATAACAAAGAAGGGAAAATAGGAGACTATTAATACTTTATATAATTCACAAATATAGTCTACTTTAAAAATTAAACCATAAAGATATAGCTATACTCCTTTTTGAAGACCATATCTGATCCTAGCACCCCTCCTACCTCTTCAAAGGAAGTGAATTCGCTTATCAAATTAATGGGTAACTTCCCACATCGTGTGTGTGTGTGTGTAATCATATGCATATATGACATACATTGCATATATATAATACATACTGGGCCGGGAGTGGCTCACGCCTGTAATCTTAGTCCTTTGGGAGGCCCATGCTGACAGATCATAAGGTCAAAAGATCGAGATCAACCTGGCCAACATGGTGAAACCCTGTCTCTACTAAAAATGAAAAACAATTAGCTGGGCCTGGTGGCGGGTGCCTGTAGTCCCAGCTACTCAGGAGGCTGAGGCAGGAGAACAGCGTGAACCCAGGAGGCGGAGCTTGCAGTGAGCTGAGATCGCACCACTGCACTCCAGCTTGGGCAACAGAGCGAGACTCCATCTTAAAAAAAAAAAAAAAGAAATTTAACTAAATTATATTACCATATGTATGATTTTACTGCTTACATTTTTTGCCCAACTAAAGGAAAACTGATCATGGTGACAAAATCCATTTCAATATAAAAGTTCTGATTTCCTTCCTTTTAAAATGAACTCTTGCCTGGCGCAGTGGCTCACGCCTGTAATCCCAACACTTTGGGAGGCCGAGGCGGGCAGATCACGAGGTCAGGAGATCGAGACCATCCTGGCTAACATGGTGAAACCCCGTCTCTACTAAAAATACAAAAAATTAGCCGGGTGGTGGTGCGTGCCTGTAGTCCCAGCTACTCGGAGGCTGAGGCAGGAGAATGGCGTGAACCCAGGAGGCAGAGCTTGCAGTGAGCCGAGATGGTGCCACTGCACTCCAGCCTGGGCAACAAAGCGAGACTCCGTCTCAAAAAAAAACAAAAAAAATGAACTCTTGATTTCATACCAGGCCTTCCACAGCATTTGGGAGAATTTAGAGTTGCCAGAGAAATCAGCAGAGGCACATAAGAACTTCCACACTGGGTCATCCCTAGGATTTAGCAGCCCAGCATTGTACATCTGACAGTGATGCCAAGGAATGCTGTGGATGGATGGGCTGATGTCAAACTCCAGGATTAGAGTCATCCTAAGACATCCTCATTATCCTTCATGACCCACGGTGCATCTGTCCTCCACAAATGTATCAAGCTTCTTGATAACATATTTCTATTTCCAGCTCGTACCATCTTTATGGACGAATGGGCTCCATGAGTTATATCTGCTAGGAGAGGGGTTTGCCTTCCCTTCACCGTCATCTCATCTGAAACATTACCTGACTTTGTCTGTCATATGACTTCACCTATTTTCAGGGATATCAAAAAATGACTTTGCTTTGGAAATATATGTGTAGACATGCTTTTGTTACTTCCATCTGGCAAGGACAGTAGAAAGACTGAAACTGGAAGCCTTGGGGAAGAAGGAACAATGAAGTTATAAAATAAGATAAGCAAACAAACAACAAAAAAAGAAACTGGGAGCCAAGGGTAGATGGCTGGCATCAAGGTAGACAGACCCAGTGGATTTTTCTAACTTCTTCCCAGGGCAGATGTCATACTTCTCAGCCAGGATCTATAATAGCCCACAGCTGAGGAAGGAATAAGACGCAGTAGAAATGAAATGGCTCCCAAAAGAAAAACCTCCCTTGGGTGGTATTTTAGGACATTAGCTCAGGCTGCCTTGTCCTCAGTCATCTCAGTGGCATTTAAGTAGCCCCTTGGGTTACAGATCACGGCAGGTGCTGGGAAGTGAAGAAGGCCATGCTAAAAATACAGGCCTCTTCTGGAACTCAGCCGGCAGCCCTGATGGAGCTCCCTCCTCAAGCAGTAGTACCTCAGCAAAAGAACAGTTTCCTCTGCCTTAAGCAGTAAGAAAAGTCTGGCTTCCTCCTCCACTGAAGTTCCTGAGGTAGAATGGTCCTCAGGAGAAAATACTCAGAGAAGTATTTCTATTGAGGAATAGCAACTTCTATCAAAGCAAGAAAACAGGTTCTCTTAAGAACTCAGGGTCCCAGAAGAAAGTGCTAAACCCTGGGGTAAAAGGTTTTGCTTTTAGTGCACTCATCCTGATGCTGTCATGAGAGGTGGGTAGGAGGAGGTAATGAACTTGTAAGTGCTTTTTAAACTATACATACATAAGGGAATATCACCATTCTTAAGACAGCTGAATTCCCCCACATAGAGACCTTGATTAAACCTACATGTTAACCAATTAAACCTTGGGGGAACAGGTTTTGCTAGTCTGCCAAGAAAGGGTCTTCACAAAACCAAAGGAAAGCCCATTGCTTACTTTCAGTAACCTAGGCCCACCCATAGGCCTCAAATCAAATAACCTCCACTGAGAATTAAGCTGTTAGCACTAGGTCTGGCATAGGTGCAGAAACAAAATTTTAGAAATCCTAATTTTGAATTTACCTAACACGGCTGCCTCCTAGAGCCTGAGTGGGTTGTAGCGAGGCCTCAAGTAGAGGAGAGGCACCTGGGCTGTCCGCCTCCATGGGCTTTTTTTGCATTGAATTTCATGGTCTGGGAAGTAAGGGTGGGGCTCTACTTGCCATTCAGGAGGCTGCAAAGGTCACTTCCACATATGTTCCTGTTAAGGACATCAGCAGAAACTTGAGAAGCAAGTATAAAAATATAAAAATGAACAGGTGGCATTCAATAGGAAAAGAATGTGGGGTTTGCCGGGAAGTCATGATTGAAACCAGTCCAAGGCTCCGACATGGCCCTCAAGGCTCTGGACTCTGAAGTCTGTACAGACGCTCTTGTTTCTGTGCAGGCTGGGTCTTAAGAGGCACTAGAGGCTGTTTTGCTCCAAATTTTGCCTTCACTTTCCCCCAAAACATACTGCCTGGGTTACCGGGTGGCTCATTCCTTTTGCAAACCCAAGGGTTTTGAGGGAATCAAGTGTAGATATCCATTTATTACCTCAAATCCTCCCTTAAAGCTACTGGGAATAAAATTAACATACTCACCTTTCTATCTTCAAGACGTCCTTATTATCCCATCTTTGGTCATAAACACAAGACTGGAAAAAGATTTTGTTGGCTTAACATTTTCTTACCAGGTTCTTCCTTCACTGACAGTGGGTGGGAGGGTTTAGGAGCCCAGGCTGCTGTAGTGAGCTGCCCCGTGCAGGCTAGGGCAACCCCTCAATCTTAGCCTCGTTAGCATCATGTTTTCACCACGTTCTGGTGTAGAAAAGACCTTAGAGGCCCCCTCTCCTCTTCCCCTTATAATGTATTGCTTTTAAATATGAAATAAGGCTAGGCACGGTGGCTCATGCCTGTAATCCCAGCACTTTGGGAGGCCCAGGTGGGCGGCTCACCTGAGGTCAGGAGTTTGAGACCAGCCTGGCCAACATGGTAAAACCCTGTCTCTGGCCGGGCGCGGTGGCTCAAGCCTGTAATCCCAGCACTTTGGGAGGCCGAGACGGGCGGATCATGAGGTCAGGAGATCGAGACCATCCTGGCTAACACGGTGAAACCCCGTCTCTACTAAAAATACAAAAAATTAGCCGGGCGAGGTGGCGGGTGCCTGTGGTCCCAGCTACTCGGGAGGCTGAGGCAGGAGAATGGCATGAACCCGGGAGGCGGAGGTTGCAGTGAGCTGAGATCCAGCCACTGCACTCCAGCCTGGGCGACAGAGCAAGACTCCGTCTCAAAATAAATAAATAAATAAATAAATAAATAAAACCCTGTCTCTATTTAAAATACAAAAATTAGCTGGGTGTGGTGGCGCACGCCTATAATCTCAGCTACTCAGGAGGCTGAGGCAGGAGAATCGCTTGAATCCAGGAGGCAGAGGTTGCAGTGAGCTGAGATAGTGCCACTGCATTCCAGCCTAGGCAACAGAACAAGACTCCGTCTCAAAAATAATAATAAAAATAAAATAAATATGAAATCAAACTGAATCCAAAACAGGCTGGGAATGAATGAATGAAAAGAGCATTGTTACTGAGAGTTCGGATATCTGCATTTTTGTGCCTGCACTGCCACCTCCCAGCTGAGGGGTCTTGAACCAGTCACTGCCCTTGGTGTGTGTGGTTTTGTTTTGGTTTAGGTTTTTTTTCTTTTCAAGATAGGCTCTCATTCTGTCACCTAGGCTAGAGTACAGTGGCACTCATTGCAATCTCGAACTCCCGAGTTCAAGCGATGCTCCTGCCTCAGGCTGCCGAGTAGCTGGAACCACAGGTGTGAATCACCATGCCTGGCTAATTTATAATTTTTTTGGTAGAGATGGGGGGAATCTCTACAAATTTGCCCAGGCTGGTTTTGAACTCCTGGCTTCAAGTGATCCTCCTGCTTCGGCCTCCCAAAGTGCTGGGATTACAATCAAGAGCCACTGTACTCGGCCTGGTTTTCTCATCTACAGAGTGAAAATCAGAGAACTCATCCTGATGCTGTCATAAGAGGTTGGGAGGAGGAGGTAATGAACTTGAGAGTGCTTTATAAACTATACAAACATGAGGGACTATCGCCTTAAGACAGCTAAATTCCCCCACATTTGGAGCTTCATTAAATCTACACTGAATTGTTACTGTTGAGAGACAGGCAATAAGAGGTAAGGCAGGAAAACTCCTATGCTTTTTTTTTTTTTTGTACTGGGACAAACATTTTGCCCATGCAAACATTCCAGGTAATAAGTATGTTCAACGGCTTCTCCGAAGAATCAGGACCAGCTGTGTGTTACTGAACAGTAAAGGCAGGCAAGCCTTGAAAATGGCCTAAAGACCTTTCTCAGAGCTCCAAACCAGCCCCACCCCCTAGCCCCAGAAAACATAGCATATTTTCTGTGAGGCCTTGATGGTAGCATCACAAACCCTTGGGAAACAAAACTTCCCAGTGTATGAGGAGAGCATGCCGTGTCTTGTTCCGGGGACACTGAGCCGTGAGCATAAAACACTGCATTCCAAAACCCAGTGGAAGAAGCAATCGTCTCTCAGTTTAATTATAGATTCTTCACTTTCCCTTAATTGCTTCAGTCAGCACTGTTGATTCTGGGGGAGTCACAGTACACGGACAGGGCTATTGCTGTTGAACAAGGGGTGACTACCAGGTAATTAGGTTTCCATTCTGTTTTTTTCAAACAAACCAACCCTGATGTACATATTCAAGTGAGCATTCCTGTCAAAGGTGTCACATTGGGAAACGATGCTCATGTTGACTCTCCTCTGTAACCAAATATTGAAAAATGTAGTACAACACAAGTGCTTTTATGGAAGGAAAAGACAGTATATTTAATATTAAAGGTTTCCTAGAAAACCTGAGATATGTGATCCTCAGAACTATAGAGGGCTCCAGGTGACCAACTGGGCTGATGGTCATGCCATGGGAAATACCCATTAAATGATTCCCAAAGAGAGGGTTCTCCCTGCATCACGCATAGACACTTTTCCTACAGAAAAAGATCCATGTCTTTTGTCTACTTCCCTGGATCCCATAAGCCCTAAATGTCTTGCACACAAAAGGTGTCCAATAAATATTTGGAGACATTTGTCTTACCCTATCACGATACTTATATTCATTCTTCATGAAATAAAACACACAGCCCATATTTTGAATGGAAACAAGATCTTTTGAACCTAGATTTGTTACTTTACGTTCCCAGACTTACCTATAAGTCAATAAGAAAGTTGGACTTGTCAGTCATAAAAAAAAAAAAAATCATTCAGCAAACATTCATTGAGAAATGACTGAATACCAAGCAGTGGAGAAATCGGGAAATTCCAAGCATGTTCGTGGTGTTCACATATAGCCTCTGGGCCAAGAATGTTCTGCAGGTTCTCATGCCACCATGATTTGGTAAGCTTTTTACTGTCAAGGAATATAGACCCTCTCATGTAACCTTAGGAAATACAGGGGGTTATTATAAGGCCCCCTGGAACTGAAATTTGGTCATATTCTCCCAATCTCTTTCTCCAAATGGTGCTTCTGTTTATCTTGATGTGCCTGCTTCATTCTTTCTCTATAATCGCTTCTCTGCTTTTTCATAACTTAGCTGATACATGCCTATTGTGCTGTATTAGTCAGGAGAAGCTAGTTATGCTTCAGTAACAAATAACCCCCAATCTCAGTGGCCTAAAATAACAAATATTTATATCTTGTTCTCAAACATGTCCACCAAGGGTTAGTTGGGAGGAAAGAGGGAGCCACCTGAAAACCCACAATGACAGAGCAGCCACAGTCTTGAAAAACGAACATGGTTAGACGTGGACTAATTCTTTAAGTATCCAGCATAAGTCATTTCTGCTCACATTTCCTTGGCCAAAGCAAGTCAAATGGCCACAGCCAACTTAACTGGGTGGGATGTACAATGCTACCAACAAATTGACTGGGGAGAAAGCCTAAAAAAATGTGAATAACCTTAATCACCTTTACACATGGCATTTCCTGCCCGATGCTTCAACCTCTGAATATAGCCCTAGGTGAGGGAGTCTGGGAGAGGAAGAGGTGAAAAGAAGAGAAGAGATGGCTTTAAACTACACAATAAGGTCTCAATGTCTGAATCTGGAATTCAAGGCCCTTTATCATACCGCCCCAACCTTTCTTTTGTCTCATGTCCCCACTCACCCCCAAAATCCTACTGTCCAACCACCACCAAACATTCCTTTTTCTTTCCTTGACTCATACAATAGCCCTCCTCTCTAGCTAACTGCTACCCTTCCTTTAAAATCAGTTTAAAAACCACACCACCTTTTCAGAGAAGCTTTTCCCATCTGCTCTGACCTAGTCATTTCTATTTCTTCCTCCAGTGAATTCTTATACCCTGCTCATGCCAAACACCTGGAGGACACAGACCTGTGCTGCTCATTCTTTGGATTCCAGAGCCTAGTACCTGCCTAGTATATAGCAGGTACTCAATAATTGCATGTTTAAAAAGTTGCTTGTAGCATGATTTCATTTAAGGAAACTTTAATGAGTTCCTCGGCTACATATGGCACAGTGAGAAAAGAAAAGTCAGTAACATGTGGTCCCACAAGGAGTTTCTCTAGTTCAATTGCCTCTTTTTATAAGTGAGAAAAAAGGCTTAGAGACATTGGAACATGGCTAAGGTCACACTGCAAGGAAGTGACCAGGCCAGGTTTGGATCCCTGAAACTGACTCCTAACTCCCTATTCTTGCCTCCTCTGCTGAGCTCCAACGTGGGGAGTCAGCTCCCTGGAGTCCACGCATCTAGATATTGTCCACATGCCTGGAACTTTGTCACTGTTCCGGTGGCTGGGTCGACCTACTGTGATTAAAGGGCTCTGGTCAATTTCTGTGCCATGCAGCCCCTATGCACACAGCTCTAATGTTCTGACCATTAGGTCAGTGTCAGTGTATCTTTTCCCTCCTGGGCAGTTGGGTTAGTGGAAGAAACCCGATAAAATCCTGGAGAGGAACTTGATCATTCTCTGAAGGACTTACAAGTTGTTTGGCCTGCCTGATCTGCTCAGCTACCGTCCGGGGAATATTCGGTAACCATGCAGTACAGACCGTGAATTATTCTGTGGGGACTGTTAACAAGACCCTCACCAACCCTGCCTCAGCTGAGCTCAGGGCTTGGGGGCAGCCCTCTCTCTTCCCCTCCCACTGAAGCTCTGAAAAAAAGCAGGCTTTCCCCCTTGGGGGTGGGAGCAGTAGAGCCCAAAATAAGAAGTGTTGGGGGAAAATCCTCCTGCTTCCAAGCACAGCTCACACGGCAAAGCCGGGCCTGCTCCCTCCTCAGAATTGCGGCTGCGGATGCAATGACTTAGCCGGGATAACGCCGATCCCATGTTTTCCGAAACCGGGCACCTAAGCATCTAACATGGAAAGGCCGACTTCCTAAAATCAGTGCAAGAAAAATTATAACAAGTTAGATCTGGAGGGACCTCGGAGATCATCTACCCCCCGGATTTAAAGTTGAGAAAGCCGCGGGCAGCAAACAAGGTCGCACAGTTGCTGGTGGCAGAGTAGAGACCACAGACCAAGTTGCGTGAGTCTAAATTCAATGTTGTTAAACTGCCACCCGCACACACACACACACCTTTTTGGAGGCACCGCACAGCAAGCACAGAAGTACGCCACTGAGTCCTGTGTCCCTAAAGTATTTGACTGTCACCTCCGCTGGGGGAAAGGGCACGCAGAAAACAAGACTCCGTGTGCTGTCGCTGTGCCGCCCCCTGCCTTTCTGACCCGCGCCCGCAGAGAAAGTCTCAGAAGCCGCCCCAGGCTTTCTCCCACGTTCTCCCTTTCTCTGTTTCAGTTGAGTTTCCAGAGTGTGAGCGCCCAGGATGACACCTGGCTGGCTGAGAGCTGCCTGGGAGGCGCTGGCGGGTGCCCAGAGCGCACCGGCCCTGACGCAGAGTGCTGCACGGCTGGGAAGCCTCAGGGCCTTTGGCTAAGCGCGCCGGGGGACGGCCCAGGGGGGCGACGCGCATCCACCACTTGGCCCGCGCTCTCCCAGCCTCCGGCGGGTCAGGGCGGGCTCGGCTGGGGACCCTAATGGCAGGGTGTCGGCTCTGAGAGAAGGGGGCGCGGAGGGCAGAGGGTTGCGCCTCAGCCCCGGCTCGGCCCCAACGCCCTCTCCCTGGCGCGCAGGTTTAGAAACAGGGCGGCCTTGCTCGGCAGCCGACTCGGCGGCTCGGGTCCCCATATATAGTCATATCCACCGTCAACTGGGAGGCCGGCGGCCGGCAGCGAATGGGCGAGCGGCCCCCGCGGGAGGAGCGGGGAGGGGGCATGGGGCGGAGGGAGGAGAGGAGGAAGGGGGGCAGGAGAAAAAAGCTTTTCCAAAAAAGTATTGGCTGTCTTGAGGAATGCGGTCGCCCCCTTGGGAAAGTACATATCTGGGAGCAGCAGGCGGCTCTGCGCTCGCACTCCCGCTCCTCCGCCCGATCGCGCGCTCGCCCCGCCGCTCCTGCCGCAGCCCCAGGGCCCCTCGCAGCCGCCACCATGGACGCCATCAAGAAGAAGATGCAGATGCTGAAGCTCGACAAGGAGAACGCCTTGGATCGAGCTGAGCAGGCGGAGGCCGACAAGAAGGCGGCGGAAGACAGGAGCAAGCAGGTCTGCGCCTCCCCTGCCCTGAACCCGCGCCCCAAGCCCGGGACCCAAGCCTGGCACCCCCGGCTGGATCCCCACCCCGAGGACTCGGGGAGCCACCACCCTACCCCCACCACCACCCAGGGCGGCCAGGGCGCGTGTCTGGAAAGAAGGAAGGGAAACGCAAGAGCCAGGCTTAGTCTAACTTTGTAGTCTGGTCTGAGGACGCTCATTTCCCTTCTCTGGTTCCCATGGCCCGCGAAGTCAAGTCCTAGAGGCGCTTTATTCTCAGGACTGGGAATCAGTTCGCGGGAGGGAGGAGGACACCCGGTTCCTGGGGACGTTTGAAGGAAGGGCGCGGGGTGGAGAAAGGGGGTCGAGTAATTCAAGTGTTATAAGTTATTTGACTTTTGACTGGGGAGAAAGGAACGTTAAACTTGGGGAGGAAAGGGGAGTCATGGAGTTGTTACCAAAGAACAAAGATGGGACGGAATGGAGGCTACAGCCCGAAAGCCAGGCCAGCAGTGGCGTTCTTCTGTGTCCCCAAGTAGTGGACTTGAGCCCGCTGAGACCTCGGCAGGAGTCTCCTCCCAGGGCAGGTGGGTGTGCGGGGTGAGCCCTGGAGCGGTTCCAGCTCGGGTAAAGAGAAAGTTACCTCGGGTCCCTTGCACTCCATCTCGGCGGCGGCGCCCCGAGCCCCAGGGGCCCCAGTCAACCCGATGCCTGTGTGTTGTGTGTGTCTAACACCCGGTCCGTGCCGGCCGCCCGCGCCCGCCCGCCGCTGCCCCCAGCTCGAGGAGGACATCGCGGCCAAGGAGAAGTTGCTGCGGGTGTCGGAGGACGAGCGGGACCGGGTGCTGGAGGAGCTGCACAAGGCGGAGGACAGCCTCCTGGCCGCCGAGGAGGCCGCCGCCAAGGTACCCGGGGCGCGCGGCACAGCGTGGCGCATGAATGGCTAACTCTTTCTCTTTCTCTCTCTCCCTCCCTGTCTTTCCCTCTGTCTCTCCCGCTGTCCCTGTCCTTCTGGTTCTGTGCACCCACACCCCTCCCCTTCGGGATCACGCTGCCTGCTGCACCCCCCTCCCTCCCCGTACCCCCTGGCCAACTCCCAGCTGGAAGATGAGCTGGTGTCACTGCAAAAGAAACTCAAGGGCACCGAAGATGAACTGGACAAATACTCTGAGGCTCTCAAAGATGCCCAGGAGAAGCTGGAGCTGGCAGAGAAAAAGGCCACCGACGTAAGTGCACGCTCACACTGCTTCCCTCACCTCTTGCCTGCGTGGCCACTCTGCGGTCACCACAGGGCTGGAGAGCAATGGAGGAAGGTTACCTTCTCCTGCTGGACACCCGCACACAGCCCTGCCATGGCCCAGAGCACTGGATGCCGCCTCTGACTGCTACTGCACACATTCATTTATATTTCATCCACTCCTCTCTTCTTCTCCTTTCCTTTACCTCCCTGGGGGTGGAGGTGGGTGGATGAGAGGCTGGGAGAATAGAGCAGCTGAAATTGGACTCTGGAGGTGAACTTCACTTCCCTGGTGGCAGAAAACCCTTGAGGTGTCGTCACCAAGGTTTTTGGAGAGAATGCCAGGTTTTCTTCACTTTCTTTCCTTTGCCATCTCCAGTGGGTGGGAAGTTCTGGATTTTGGTGGTGGGTCTAGTCAGGGTTCAGAGAACCTGGCCTCTAAATGAAAGAAATGACACAATGGTACTTTTACTTTTACTTCATGGTGAGGCATAGAGACACTTTGAGGCTTCCCTTCTCACTAGCGTAAGCCTTAATCCACCCCTTAAGATCTGCCTGGGAAGATGATACTTGCTTGGGTCTGCAGTCTGAAGGCCCTAGGTCCAGAAAGTAAGCTACGAGTTATATATAGCTCAGTGCTTTATATGGTATAGTGAGCTAGCTGCCCCCTGCCCCTCCTGCCGGCCCCGCCCCCACCTGTCAGCCTTCTGACAACCACCACATAGTTGCAGGGGTGATGCACACAGCTAAGGCTCTCCTAAGCTCTTTGTCCACTGCCCTTTGGAAGCTTTTTAATTGAGGGCTTGTCTCTTCTGCCTCAGAAAGTCAAGCCAAAGGACCAACTTCTTTTCACACCATTGGATCCATGCTAAAAGCTAATTAAGCCTAGAGGCCCAATTAGAAAAGAATTCCTTGGGAAGTTGGTAACAATTCCAAGAATGCGTTAGCACAGGGAAAGCTATGCCAGCAGTTGAAACACCAAGGGCAACAGCAGACTTTTTTATATGAAAGTAACATGCAAATAACTGAAGGGTCTCAGGTCTTGAAATTAGTAAAGGCCTTTGTAGCATGAAAGGCTTGAGACGTATGTCCAGGTGTGCTTTGTAAATGAGAAATCCAGAGAGGACATTTAGAATCTGACAAAAAGAAATTTTCAGTGAAAAGGTTCCTGGAAAGGGGATTTGGGGGAAGCACTGATTTTGCTAAAACATTTAAATTATAAACTACCTGGCTTTGGAAAAAGAGCCAAAAACCATATATAACTCTGAGCCTACTTTGTATAATGCAGATCAGATGCCTGCTCTATATATGGCTAAATGGAAGATGCCTGCCTCCCGCAAATTCTCCAGCAGGACGTTTATTTAGCTTTTTCAAAAGAGCTGCTGATAGATCAAGGAAAGATAGTCCTTATAAGGAAAAGAATGCAGAGAATTTGAAAATAGCCCAGTAAGACTGAAGGCAAAAGAGGGAGAAAAAGGTTACTACAATTCTTAAAAAAAAAAGGATAATAATTATTATAACTATGCAGTGCTAACATGTCTTTATTGAAAAGTCTTGTTGAAGGGAGCACTGGAATGAGGTGGGGCAGAAACGGAAAAGAAGTTATTTAAAGTCAGCTGGTGTGGGAAGCAGCAGGGGAGGGACCTTCTTGGATCTTGTTTTGCTTATTTTTCCCACTGGGGAACTGCCCCTAAATCTGGCATATATAGTTTTTTTGGTAGTGTATTGATCACATTCCCTTTTAGGACACTTTAGGTTGCCTGGAGTTTGGAGCCCGTAGGAGTATTGAAGAAGTTAGTGAAGAAATGCTATACAGTCATTTGTTGATTAACGAAGGGGGATAAAGTCTGAGACGTGTCGTTAGGTGATTTCTTCATTGTGAAGACACCATAGAGTGTATAGTCCTTACACAAACCTAGAGGGTATAGCCTACTAAACACCTAGGCTACAAACCTGTACAGCATGTTACTGTACTGAATACTGTCAACAAATCACCAGGCCATAGGAATTTTTTAGCTCTATTATAATCTTATGAGGCTACTCTTATATACGCAGCCCCTCGTTGACCAAGACATCATTATGTGGTGCATGACCGTATTCAGAGTGGTAGTTTTTTATTTATTAAAAAATAGTCAGAACTTGAGGAGGAAGAGACAGATGTCACTAGAAAAAGGGAGAAGTGGAGTGAGGGAGAAGTCAGCTTCCTGAGGTGGAATCATATTACCTTTGGGATTAGGACATTTCACTGTCATTGTTCACCACTGTAAAACACTTTTACATTTTTCTACTATTACTAAAAACATTTTTCTACTACTTTACTGATGTACTTTACAAATCCTATTCTGGAAGTGGGCTCTTCCTAGCTTAGAAGATTGTCATCCAGGAGTAGTATCCCCGATGGTCTTGTTTCGAATTTTGTGTTGTCGTTCCACCTAAGTCAAAAGTGAGGCTGAAGGGGATCGAAGACTCCATTTTTTTCTGGCCCCCAGTCTCTTCCCCAGTAATATATCTGATATTTATAGCATGTGAGTCTTTATCCCTTTGTAGGTCTTTACTTCCTAACTTAGGGATTCTCAACCTTCTCTAAACATAATCACTTAGGAAGCTTTTAAAACCCATAGTTAGGATGCACCCAAGGCCAGTTAAATCAGAATCCCTGGGGGTGCAACCCAGGCGGCAGCATTTGAAAAATACCCAAGTGATTCCAACCTGCAGACAAGGGTGAGAAAACTCTTCTAAACTCTTTCATAATGACATCAGCATGAAAATGAACTCACCTGAAACGGACTTTCCCAGGACATTAAGTCACTAATTGGCTGCTTAGAGCACTTGCCGGTGTCCAGCAGTTTCCCAGCAGCTCCTGAAGGTTCCCAGACACCCGGTTCCCCCATTCTCAATGTTGGAGGCCCACAGTCTCTGCGCTTAGGGGACCAGCTGTAACCTCCCCGCCTGACCAGATAAACCACGTGAAAACAAAGCGAGAAGCTCCCACCTACAGGATGCAAGGACCCAAGCTGGGATTTGTGAGAGTCTCAGCAGAGGCTATGAGGAACTCCACAGAAAATGAGTCAGGAAAGCAAAAGTTCTTTGTTAGGGCTTGGAGGAGGAGAGGGTTATCAAGCATGTTTTCTTTATTATTCCCACACATAGGGAGCTGGCTTTAAGAGCTTTCTGTGACAAAGCTGAGGAGAAAAAGCCCTGAGACTTAGAAGGCATTTAAGAATACATCCCAAGGGGGAAATCAGCGGAGATTGTATCTGCAGTGGTTTTCTCCACCTGTAGCCAGAGGCTCTCTCATAGGGTTCTGTGGCTTTCCTTGGGGTGCCTTTTAAAGGCATCCCAGTCCAGCCCAGGATTGACCGGATTCCAGGAGATGGCAGAGGCTGGTCTGACACCAAAGAAGGCTGTAAAGAGAAGAGACCCTTTGGGTGGCTATTTTCACGGGAAGTGAGCCCCAGCGAGGTTGGCCTGAGATCACACAGCTGCTTATGGGCCTCAGCCTGACTCTTAAAATAGTGCTTGTGTATTTCTTAATCGTAGCTATCGTTTGAGTTTTTAACTATGTACAAGGTATTGTGCTAAGCGCTTTACGGTCCTTCATAATTCTCATAGCAGCCCCATGGGGAAAGCACTATTATTATTCCCACTTTTACAGATGACGCCCAGAGAAGACAAGTTATTTGTCCGAAGTCACGCAGCAGGAAACTAGGCGCCAGATTCAACGTAGGAAAACTGCATTTAGAACAGGAGGTCTAACCACTATGCTCTACCCGTGGGTGGTTTTCACTTCGTGAAGTTTGGGGGAATGGGGGTAGTGCTGGGGTTATAATCTTGTGGTTAGGATCAGTCCCTTTAGGGCATATTCCGTCTCCAGACCCGCAGCTCAGCTTCTCTGGCTCCTGGGCATGGGAATCTGGACTCCGGAGCGGAGCGCTCCCACGGCCAGCAGGAGTCGCTATTGCCCTTAGCAGCCAGCTCCGTTTACCCGGGTCACCACGGCGCCGGGGAGGGGCCTTGAGAAGTGGAAGCCAGAACCCTCGTGCAGTGGCCTCCCGGAGCGCCCAGCCCACCAGGTACCCCCGCCGCGCTCCGGGCGCGCCTTTCGACCCGCCGCCTCGAGCATGCGCAGTACCCCGGCCGGTCCCGGGATCCGCGGCGCGCACTCCGCCCTGCCGTGCCCGCCCCCGGCGCTCGTGAGCCCGCCTGCGGTTCGTCTGCGCCGCCCTGGTGGCCGCGACTTCCGGACTGCTCCTGGCCGCAGGGGGCGCCGCCGTCGCACCAGAGAGACCTGGGCGGGGCGGACCGGCGCTGGGCAGCCGGCACAGCCGCGGCAGCCTGGTCCGCAGGGCAGCAGCCGGCCTCTCCCATTGCAGCCCACCCGCCCGCCTACCGGTCCGGCGCGATGGCGGGGAGTAGCTCGCTGGAGGCGGTGCGGAGGAAGATCCGGAGCCTGCAGGAGCAGGCGGACGCCGCAGAGGAGCGCGCGGGCACCCTGCAGCGCGAGTTGGACCACGAGAGGAAGCTGAGGGAGACCGTAAGGGACCCACCCATCACCCCGCAGACCCTAGAGGCGCATCCTCCCCGGGCAGCCCCGCGGGGCCCAGCAGGGCCCTCCTGCAGGCTCCCCTGTAGGCTCCCGTCCCTCGTCCCCACGCCTCCAGGGCGCACCTGGCGCACCTGGGCCAGCTGGCGGCGGGCTCTGGGGAGGGGCCCGGCCTGTTCTCAGTCTTTCCTTTCCATCTCGCTGATCTAAAGTAAACGCTCCCAGGGGAAGCAGGGGTGGTGTTGAGAAGGTTCCGGAAGGAGCATTTTCCCAGGAAGGGTCTGTTTCTGGGGTGGTGGCTTTCGGTCGTGTCTCTGCGTCCCCGGGAGGTGCACTTTGCGCTGCTGGCTTGCTTTACTCTGAGAGTGGAGTGGGAGGAGGTCCTTCCTCTTGGAGATCCGTACCTTTGAGAAGGGGTGCCGACAGATCAAGTGGGAGAGACACTGTGGACTTGGCGCCCGGGGATGCTTACACTCCGCGGTCCCCGTCGACCCTGTGGTTTCCCGGAGGCCTGTGTCTCTGAGGTGGTAGAGAGACATTGATAGCTTGACAGCGCCGCGTTCTGCTGGAAGAGCTAATATATAGGACAATACCCTTCACCCTTCCCTTTCTTCAGCAGTCCTCCTTCCCTCTTCTCTCATACAGATAGATAATCCTTTGTTACTAAGTCTTGGAAAAAGTTGGCGAAATATCAACAGTTATTGGGTGTATTCTCTTGCGGGCTTCCCCTCCCCCTTGTTAAATGTAATACCTGGCTTCCTGCCTTTCTTCCAAGGCAAATGTATCCAGCAAACAGAAACAGGATTTCAGAGGTAGTCTAGTATATGATATTTGTCGATTTTGTGTGTGTGCGTGTGTTTTAATCAAGATACTGAAACAAACACCTTAGGAATGTTATGACAAGCGATAGTATGATGTCTTGCTGTGCTTAATATACAGGGCTGTTCTGAGTTGAGTAAATCGTTCTGGTTAAGTGTTTGTAAATGGCTGTATGGCTGGCCACAGAAACTTCAAGATCTGAAATGGTCCTCTTCAGAGGAAAGCTCAACTAGAGAAAGTTTCAGATAAAATACAAGCAGGAAAAAGGAAATCAATAGGCAAAAGATAATTCTCAGTATTTGCTTTATAGGACGAGTCAGCAAAAGTCCTGTGGATATCCCTGAACTTGGCTGGGTGGTAAACTACTTCCGACTCCCTAACTGGCTAGCAGCTGTCCTTGAACCATTTGAACTATATAGAATATGATGGATAAGGACAAGAGCTTTGGACCCAGACTGTCAGAATTGGAATCCTGGCTCCACTACTTACTAGCAGTGGGCAATTTACTTAACCTCTGTGTTTCAGTTCCCTCAGTGTAAAGTGTGGATAGTAACAGCATCTTCCTGTCAGTTAAAGGAGTTACTATGTACAGTACAGTGGTGCTTGGCGCAGCAGGGTAAGTGCTGTCATTAAAACTGTCATTAAAACTGCACAGCCCTGGCAACACAGTGCTCCTTCACCTTCAGTTCCCCACCCAGCAAGGGGTCTTAATGATGGCTTGCTCATTTTATGACATCATAAAACACTTCATTTACTGCTTTTAATCAACATTTGTTGGGGCGGGGAGCTTGAATGAAGAGGAAGTGGACAGGCTGGTAGGCATGTTTGATGGGTTGAAGTGGTGTTAGTGGTAGAAGTCTGAGGTCTTCTCACCCTGCTAAGAAAGAGTATGTGTGACCTTATGCGGAAGAGCCTTGTATTGACTCCTGGCCTAGTGATTGATGTTAGACACAAAAGATAAATTTGATGAAGGGCACATTATTACTTTTATTTTAATGTGCATCTTTTGCGCATCGTTTTTATAACAGAACTCTTCCTGTGCCAGTCGGCTAAAGATAATTAATACTTTCATTCTTTTCACGGCTTTATATCAAAAGTGGTTTAAGTGGTTTCATTTTAAGTAATTTTTGCAAGCAGTCTACCTGGGTGATTGAACACAGAACCTTTTAAGACAGCAACTTGAGGACTGGATCAGACCATTGAAGAGAGACTTTCAGGCTGCAAGTTGTTCCTAACTTCTGAAATTGGAACTGAAGTGTAGCTAACTTAGGTATTTAGATGTAGCTTGGGCTGTGAGTTAAGCTAGCAGTAACAGTTTCTTTTGGCAGCAAAGATAAAGGTTTAGTGACAAAACCATGAGCCACTGCAAAAAATATTTGACCAGAGATTTGGCCTAAATTCAAATACTCAGACGTTCAGACTGTAGTTAATAGGCCCTATTAAACCAGCCCTTACCTTGGAAAAAGCAGCCATCCCTTACTTCCTCCTAGTCTGTGTTTCCAAGTTGTGTGGATCCTTCAAAATGTTGGAATGAGGCTATTTTGCTTGACATGATTGACTCCAGATCTTGTGACCCACTAGGGTTTTGTTTGCTTTTTTCATTATTTAAAAGAAAAAAAAAGGCAAGAAGAATCTTCCTTTCTGAGTAGTATCCAGCAAACAAGGAGACAGGGAGTTGTGACCAGAAGGTTCTTAATTAATAACATGATTAAATCATGGGAAATAACCAATTTACAAAAATTCCCAGCATTTTTCCTCTTTACACTTGGTAAATATTTCCGGGATAGGAAACTGAGGGTGCATTTTGTGCTTGCATTGGCACTCCCAGAGTGGCTGTAACTGGAATGTATACTCTCGATTTCCACTTTCATATGTAGGCAAGGCAGAGGCACTACAATGCCTTGTTCATGTCTGTTCTCCCTCATTATACAAATATGCCTCATAAATTATGGGCTTTGGCACACACACAGGAGGTTGTGTTTATCTGTTATCCATGGGAGTGCCCCTTAATGTCATCAGTGTTTTTTCCCCCCTTTCCTTACCATATAAGGGCAGAAGTTTAGCTTGGCTGTGGTCACTTGGTCTTACACAGCAAGTTGGGTGAAACCTTCTTCATATAACTACAGTTTGCATAAAATAAAAAGACCTGACCTTTGATCATCCCAGGTTCCACTCCGGTTCAGTCAGGACTTTGGAAACATATTCCAGAGGATTGATTTCTAGAATATAATATTCTTCCACCAGTATTTTTTCTTAATAGCCTTAACTGGAATACTTTTTCAAAAAGTAAAAGTCACTGCCATTTTTAATTTTCTGTTGTTGTATTGGCTAAAACATCTGGATTTCATGAAAATCTAAGCCTCGTAAAGGTTTTTTTTTTTTTTTTTTTTTTTTCCAAATCTGATTTGGAATATTATACTATGGTGGGGTGGGCATGCCCTTGATTTCTATATAGTACCATGTTGGGGTGGGGGAATGGGGTGCATGCCCTTGGGCTTAGAGGAGGGTCATATGCATTATAAGGCACCTCAAGTACAGAGCACCAGGAAGTTATTTAAAAACAGATCTGCAGGAAGACATTGGTAGCCTTGACTAATACAGCAGTCTCTTTTTTGAGTAGTTCATTAATTGTTAGAACACAATAGCACTTTTGAAATAAAAGAAACCATCATCCCAAATTGAAAGACTTCACTGGCAGTCAGCACGTGGGGCTGTTGTTAGAAGAAAGCTAACTCCACTGGGTGCGGTGGCTCACGCCTGTAATCCCGGCACTTTGGGAGGCCGAGGCGGGTGGATCACCTGAGGTCGGCAGTTCGAGACTAGCCTACCCAACATGGTGAAATCCCACCTCTACTAAAAACACAACAATTAGCTGGGCATGGTGTCACGTGCCTGTAATCCTAGCTACTGGGGAGGCTGAGGCAGGAGAATCGCTTGAACCCGAGAGGCAGAGGTTGCAGTGAGCCGAGGTCACGCCACTGCACTCCAGCCTGGGAGACACAGCTAGACTCCATCTTAAAGAAAAAAAAGAAGAAGAAGAAGAAAGCTAACTTAGTACACTAAGAGTGATTTACATGCCTAGAAATAATTTGTGTCTGGGGTCTTGACCCTCCCCAAATGCCTTGTTATTTCTGTCTGCTTTTAAATAACAGATGGTCATATGTCTATGGGCTTGTACCAGCAGAGGCAACAGCAGGTCCTTAAGAATCCCCAGGTGCCATGATGAAAAGAACCTTAGAAAATACCGAAATAACCTCAAAACTTAGGGAAAAAATACCAGAAATAAAAGCTAGTAAAGGTGAGAGGTGTGGGGCTTTTGGAGCATAGAGCATAATAAATCAGAATAAAAAGTAAAAATAAGAAAGAGAAAAAAGTAGCCCTGATTAAATTATAAAATTAAACATATCTTGAATTCTAACAAACCAAACAAAAATTCTACTAGGCCAGTATAATAGGGCCTGCAGAGCCTGTCATGGGTTCAGGGTTTTCCCATAAAGACAGGCGTACCTCAGATACTACTCCCAGGTCCTGGCTGTAACCTCGAAGCCCCTCTGCTTGTCCTGCTCTGAAACCTCTAGGGCAGTAGGCATTGACTTCTGGGCTAGGGAGTAAATGTTCCGTGTCCTTATGTTCCGTGTCCTTATGTGAGCTTCCTATTACCCATTAGCATTGTTTTATGAAGTTTTCAATTTTATATCCTGCCTAATTTCAAAAAGATTGTGATAATCACTTTAGTGGATGATTTGCATTGCAGCAACTGTTCTCCTAGTCCTGGTTAGGGTCTGTCCCTGAGGCCTTTCTTGGGGAGTTGGGATGGGGGCCAGAGAACACCTCAATCTGATGTCGGAAGAGATAAAGACCACAGGAATGAGAACTGCCATTTCCAAAGTTTCCATGACGTTCCGGGAAGCCAGGAGAAGTGACAAGTGGAGAGCTGGCATGCTAGGAGCCTGGTGACTTGGATTTTAATCCTGTCTCCCACTGATGGCTCTATGGCCTCCGCATACTTCAGTGCCCAGGGTCAGAGTTCCCTCCTGCCGCCTCTTTTTAGTCAAGAGCTAGAAGAATGGCCAGCCTCTTTGGGTGGTGGCAAAGGGGATTGTTTATTTATAGTACAGATTTCTGCCCTCCCCCTTCGACCTCCTGAATCAGAATCTCTAGGGACAGGGCCTGGAAGTTTGATTTTTTTTTATTTTTATTTATTTATTTATTTATTTATTTATTTATTTATTTATTTATTTATTTATTTATTTATTTATTTTTGAGGCAGAGTCTTGCTCTGTCACCCAGGCTGGAGTGCTGTGGCGTGATCTCGGCTCACTGCAACCTCTGCCTCCCGGGTTCAAGCGATTCTCCTGCCTCAGCCTCCTGAGTAGCTGGGATTACAGGCATGTGCCACCACGCCTGGCTAATTTTTGTGTTTTTAGTAGAGTTTCACCATGTTGGTCAGGCTGGTCTCAAACTCTTGACCTCATGACCCAGATGCCTCGGCCTCCCAAAGTGCTGGGATTACAGGCGTGAGCCACAGCGCCCAGCTGAAAGTTTGATTTTTTTTTTTTTTTAATGCTCATCTCTGGGTTGATTCTGACAGTCACTTGTGGGAATTCCTGATCTGGACAATGCCTAGGGATCCTTCTAGCTAAAAAATTGAGACCCTATTTTTTGGATTTACATGGTCTCCTCAGGAAGGGGCAGCCACCCTCAGGTCTGCTGTGTGTGCCCTACCATTCCTCTCTCTGTATCACAAACTGGCACCTAGAAATGGGTCTCCATGCCCAGTTGTTGCTGGGGCACCCTGTATGAAGCCCTGCTGGCTGGTATTCCTGTAGGACATATTTTCTGATTTCCAGGAGTCTGAGGTTCTACAGACCCTGGGGAAACACAGGAGTGGCGTTTAGACAACAGCATTCTGTAAACGCAGTGCCAAGAGCTAAGGGAAAGAATGGGGGTGGGGTTGATCGGAGGGAAGACACAGATGGTTGGTGGGGGCCCTTTGGATAGGGAGATCTCATGTGCGAGGCTGGAATGAACATGAGGTGCTGTCTCCTTCCTTTCTGGTGACTCAGCTGTGTGGGGAGCTGGGGATAGAGACCTGTCACCCAGAGGGTTCTTTTCCCAAAGCATAAACAGTCATCTTTCTGTGAGTACAAAGTCCTTGAGGTTTAGGCCCAGATCTAAAGCAGGGCAGAGAACTTAGAACTTGGTAGCTACAAAAAGGTTTTGAAAATCTTGCTGGCATTGCTCTAATAGGCCGTAGCCTCTGTGACAAGGATATTTGCCATCATATTGAAAATAATAAGAAAGGAGAAGAGAAAAGAAAGTGTACAGTACTTTTGAATACATAACCTAGACACTCTGCGGAGGCTTTTTGTTGTTGTAGGGCTTTTGGATTGTGTGCTTGGTTTTTTTGTGTGGTTTTAAATTTTGTTTTGTTTTGTTTGCCCTTTGTTTTTGCTTCAGCTTTGAGTTCCCCTCCACCCTCAAAAGGAATAGAATTTTACTGGAAAATGAAAATATAGAAAAGTGAAGAAATCTTAACTGACCCAGAAGTATATCCTTAATATATACATCCTTCCAGTAATAGTAATAAAAAAATGCCTAATGGTTTTCCAAAGACACTTCTCTATAATTAAGAAATTTGTTATCCTATTACCCTTGCCCTTCCATACACACACGCACCAGAAACAACAGTCATCTGCCAGTAATTCCTAGCTGGGCCCATTTACCAGCTGTGCACTGATAATGATTTACTTCGTAGGCAGTACAGTTGTAAATGCTCTTCCTCTGGTTTATTTCACATTTGCCCTGCTCCCTGCCTCCATCAACCAATTACTACATTTTTGTCAAGATAAAAGTGTATTCACGTTTTTATAGAGTCCTTCACCATGGTTGGAGATGCCCTACTCACCTGTCTTCTCAGATAAAACTTGGCATTTAAAATCTTACAAATCTCGATGAGCAAAGAGCTGAAGGTTCTCAGATTCCTTTGATTAAAGACTGACCACAGTCTCTAACTACATTTGCATTTCCAACTCTATAATGTGCATCCATAAGCTGAGAACATTGCTTTTATTAAAATTAGGTTGGTTTTACTTATCTTATTGAACCCGTACTCTGTGCAGAGAACTGTGAGTTCTCTGGATGCACACAACTTACAGTTCAGTGGCAAAGACAGGGCTGTATGTAGAGAAATTTGTTATCCTATTACCATGGGTCCCTAAGTGTGTATTGTAATTTCTAGAAAACTCCTAAGTGTTCTGAAAACCCTACCACCCCTTAGTGAACATACATTCAAAGCGGATGAGGATATTGTACCTAATAAGTAAATTCCATCTCCCACTTCCATGCACAATATTTAAACAGCCACCAGTGCAAGTGTGTATAATGGACCATCATAGTCTTACAAGTGTTCTGAGACTCATAGCAACAATTTCTTATGACAGGGAAAAAATCGTTACTTCTCAAAGAAACCAACATTTTATTTCAGAGATAGATACCAAGTAAAAACAGTACTTGTATTATTTTTCTTTTTAGTAGTTTGATACTTTTCTTGTATTAACCTTGACTTCGAAGAAATTTCATAGGCTTACATCAAAAACACTTGGGAAATTTGTCTTGGCTCTGTTCCAATGAGGCCAGTTATTCTACATGGGGTTACTGGATTGTGTTGGGCCTTCATGTGGTGTGTATTTTAGAACCCCTGAATTTTAAACGATTTGAGTTCCTTTGTAAGGATCCTTTGATAAAGTGGCTAGAAGAAAAGACTTGCGTGAAACTCTTGAGTCCGATTTCTGGCTATACTGCTATTGTCTTACATGGCTGAGCCTGGGTAAGTCTTGTCTCACACTTCAGGCCCCCAGTGAGTGAGGTGGCTGTGATGACGCTCTTGTTTAACAGGCAAGTAAAGCCAGGGTGTTGAAATCTGTGGAAGGAAGGAACCATGTGGAAGAGCATGTGCTAATGATCTGTCTGATGAGAACTGTGTGTATAGATTTGTGTATACACAAATATGGATGTTTACTGTATGAATCAATGTATAAATGTGTCCGAGAACTCTGGAGTTGATGAGGGCTTGTAATGCACTTAAAGGTAGCTCACCACAAGACAATCGTCCTGTCTGAAATCAGCATTGCAGTCCCAGCCATTTCCGGAAGCTACCACCCTCACTTTCTCCCCAACTCTGAAATGCTTTTCACTCTCTCTACCTAGGCTGAAGCCGATGTAGCTTCTCTGAACAGACGCATCCAGCTCGTTGAGGAAGAGTTGGATCGTGCCCAGGAGCGTCTGGCAACAGCTTTGCAGAAGCTGGAGGAAGCTGAGAAGGCAGCGGATGAGAGTGAGAGGTGAAAATGCCCCATCAGCCATCTTTTGCAGCTGCCTTTCCTGGTGGAATAAACCGGAGAGCTCCTATGATCTTTGAGGTTTAAGAATTTTTCAGTCCCCTGGTGGTGGGATCATTTCCTCTATTGATCCCAGGTAGAACTCGGTTGGTTTTGTTCATTTAGCATTAGTGAAACACCTACTGTGTCCAAAGCACTGTCCTAAGCCCTAAGGTTACAAAGAAGAAGATCTTGTTCCTGCCTTCACAGAGCTCACCATCTAATGAGGCAGACAGATATGTAAAGGAGGAATGTCAGGGATACGAGTTGGCCCTTTCATTCCTACTGACCGCAGAGCAGTTGTGCATTTGTTAAAGTATAACTTTATTTTATAATATACCAAGGAGGCTTAGGCCTAAATAAAGGAACTGTGGACTATCAGTTGTCAAATAGCTTAACAAATAGGTGGAAGAAAAAACACAAAGCAGAAATACCGTCTGCAAAAGTAAAATATTTTGGACTTGGACTCAATAATACACACAAGACACATGCACACAAATAGTCAGATGCTCGTGTGTTCTGAGCCCATCTCTGCTGTCATCTGGCTCTAGCTGAATTATTACTCTAAGATTCAGCTTTGTGGTAGTAAAGGAAAGCATGGTTTGTATAGACCAGCACAGCCTGGGGTGGTCTAGAAGGCATTTTCCCTTATGCTCAACTGTTGGAATTAAGGATTTGCCATATTGCATAGAAGTACTTCAAGAGAGACTCCATGAAGTGAGAGAGCGTTCTGCTGCTTGAGGGATGGCATAGCATGAAGGGCTCAGAACAATGAATGTGTATCTATCTGGGCTGTGACCTGGGCAAGTGAAGGCAGTCAGTCATCTTGTCCGTTTCTCACTCTTTGAAGTGACCCTGCCACCAGGTACCAGGTATAAAGAGTGATTTCAGACTTTAGGATTAAAGAAGATTTTTAGCTAAACTTTTTAGGCCATTATCCACTGCTGCTTAGTGTTTCTTCGCTAACCAAGCATTTTGAACTTCTTTAAGATGCCTGATCATCTCTTACAGTGTACACATAAGAGCGGTTTTGTGGCTGACTTCTTTCTGAAATATACTTGTTAGTGCACCTTAAAGGCAGTCTGGTAATGTTAGACTTCGGAGTAAAGGGGACTTGCGGGTCATTTAGTCCCTTAGTTTTACAAATGAGAAAACTAGGGCTCAGAGACGAATGTGACTTGCACCAAGGCTCACAGCATATTTGTGGCTAAGCCAAGACTGCGACCCAGATCTCCTCAGCTGTATTCCAGTGCTTCATCAAAAGATAGTGGGCTAGACGCGGCGGCTCACACCTGTAATCCCAGCACTTTAGGAGGCCGAGGTGGGCAGATCACTTGAGGCCAGGAGTTCGAGACCAGCCTGGCCAACATGGCATAACCCCTAAATCTACTAACAAATACAAAACTTAGCCAAGTGTGGTGGTGCACACCTGTAATTCCAGCTACTTGGGAGGCTGAGGCAGAAGAATCGCTTGAACCCAGAAAGTGGAGGTTGCAGTGAGCCAAGATCACGCCACTGCACTCCAACCTGGGTGACAGAGTGAGACTCTGTCTCAAAAAATAAAAATAAAAAAATAGTGGTTCACTTACACTGCCTACTTAAATTTTGATAAATGAATTCCATGTTACATGACTTGTTATTCCATATATCTATAAAATATCATAGTTCAGTTAGTATTTTTCTGAAACATAACACCATGCCGTAGGACCTAATACACTCAGCATAGAGGACAGTGTCAGGCCTGTCTCCCAGCATTGCTGTCATGAAAGGGTTCCATTACAGGTAAAACTTAATTTGAAGCATTCAATTGAACCATAGGAAATTGCCATTATTACTTGTCTGAAATGGTCAAATATCAGCATTTTTTGTGGGTCTACTAGTTTATTAAATGTAATATTAAGTCTAATATCTTATTAAGTCTAATATTTTTGCTTATGGTTGGCAGGGTAAGAAGATTCTTTGTAGAAAGAGGTATATAAAGATAAGTTTGATTTTGTTCTAGCTTTGATTCATGTGCAAGCTGAGGCTTCCCACAGGAAAGGCAAGAAATCTCGTTATCTTTTTAATAGTAAAGCATATTGGCTTTTCCGGTTTCATGCCGCCAAGATTCAGACAGGATCCTGACATGGTACCTTTTATCATTAATGTTAGATGCCTGATAGTTTGATCAGTACTCAGGGTGAGAGAGTGCGTTCACAGTGAATGAACAGAGAGAAATGTGTCTCTTTTTTCCACCTTTAGCTCTGGAAATTGTTGTTTCCTGGTTTGGAAAATAAAAGTAGCTCTGTGCTCTATTTTGGTCTACCGCTTACACTGAGCCTCACAGGCCACAGCAGTGCAGTGTGCATTTGGGAAGGTGAGCTCTAAATCTTGGGTTTTCCTGCTTGTCTTTCTTTTCAGAGGCATGAAAGTCATTGAGAGTCGAGCCCAAAAGGATGAAGAAAAAATGGAAATTCAGGAGATCCAACTGAAAGAGGCCAAGCACATTGCTGAAGATGCCGACCGCAAATATGAAGAGGTCAGATCCTGGGGCCCACAGCCTTGTGGACTTCCAACAGTGGCCTTCAGGAGGCCAGGGAGCAATGCACAGTCTTGATTCCTCAGTGAGGCCATCTGCTTGGTTGGCAGACACGGGTGGTTTCGAGAAGCAAAGTTCCTTTGTCTGCAGAAAACAGTTCTCATTTTAATCCTGCTAGGGGATCCCAGGCTTTTTCAGGAAGCCGATCAGTGGCACTGGGAAGAAGGACCAAAACTCCTTTCCCCCAACCACAAAGACCTGGACAGAAGATCTTTGGCCAGAAGGGAGAGTTGGGCCCTGTGTCTTGTGAAAGGAGGCTCTCATGCTATCATGGTGCAAGTCACTTCTTCCCAGAGTCACCTTGCACATCCAGATTGGGCAACCCAGAGACCACAGACAGTGTCTCAGTGGATTCATGGAGGCCTCTCTTGTGAAGGGTGGTAGAGAACTATTATCAATGCAGATTTTCAGTAGAATTTGCTGCTGGTCATGTTCCCATGAAAACAGCCTCCTGCGATAAGAGGCAATATGATTATTAAGATTTCTCTTTTTTCCTTATTGGATCACATTGTGGCTATCCTGAAACAGCATTGCCCCCCCCTTTTTATTATCATTATTACCTTCAGATTACACTATGCTCACAAGTTTTGATCTGCTTCAGAGGCTCCCTTCCTCTCTCTGGTTCTTCCACTAAATACAAATTTGATTTTGTCAATTATCTCACCAACTTGTCTCACGTTAGTGTCTCTCGTATTCTTCCTCTGCACAGATCAGCCATCAGATTGAAGGAGTTCTTAGGTTTATTTTGTTTTCCTGGCAGCCCCCACCTTTTCAGTATATGTCTCATCCTACTGCTGTTTTTGAGATTGTGAATTTGTATTTTCTCCCTCCTTCCACATTTTGGTCTGGCTGCCAGTTCTAGATCAGACTTCCAATTGAGACTGCCCAATCACAGCTAACCATTCTGAGTCTAAGCAGAAGCCTCTGATCTCCTCTCTGCTCGCACTCCTAATGGAGAGTTGCTTCTCTCCGGTCTACCAGCAAGAGGATCATATTGTTTGTAGACAAAACCTAGTGCCTGATGGGATCTGATCGCTACCCCCATGCCCTCCTACACAAAACTTGCAAGATCCATGGTGTGTGTGTTGTGTTTTCCTGCTGCAGGTGGCCCGTAAGCTGGTCATCATTGAGAGTGACCTGGAACGTGCAGAGGAGCGGGCTGAGCTCTCAGAAGGGTAAGCAGGCCCGGCGCCAGGAGGCCACGAATGGGGTGCTGCAGAGCAGTGACTAAACAGCATGACCTTCTGGCAGCTGCACATTACCTGTTTCAGCTCCGGGCTCCTTTTGTGCTCATTTGATGTGGATGAGCCACGAGTATGGAACATGGAGGACTCGTGTGGGGTGTCTATGTATGAATGCGTGTATCACTGCATGCCTTACCTGCACACTGATTTTGTGAATGGCCTTGTGCATTTCCTGTGTCCACTAACAGCCAAGTCCGACAGCTGGAAGAACAATTAAGAATAATGGATCAGACCTTGAAAGCATTAATGGCTGCAGAGGATAAGGTACTGATGGCTCATGTGTGGTTTTTAGGTTTAACTGCAACCCAGACGTCTTTCAGCTTCCAATGCCTACCGGTTCGTTTGGTATAACGACTGCACCTTCACTTCACCCTCTGCTATTTATATCTTGCTTTAAGTGCTTTCCCTTGGTCCTTTATGCTCCTTTGTTTTCCCTTCATAAATGCTCTTTGGGCAGCCAAAAAAGGAGCCAAATTATTGCACTTCAAAGTTGTTGGATTTTGTCACCCTGCCTTCTGCTGTTGCGAGGTTGGGGGGCAGTGTTCCTGGCAAAACTAAACATTTTAATACCCGATGATTTGGCTACTTTCAGGCAGCCCTTCGTCTCTAGGACTCGGTTTTCATTTTTTCCCATCCCTCTCCTTTTTCTCTCCTCCTTCCTTTGGCTTGTCTCCCACCCTTTCTGCCTCTGATCGAAAACGTTAGCAAATGTGCCGAGCTTGAAGAAGAATTGAAAACTGTGACGAACAACTTGAAGTCACTGGAGGCTCAGGCTGAGAAGGTAGGCCAGGAGCATGGTGTGGGGGAAAGGCGTCTTTTAAGAGCTGCTCCAAAGAGGCCCTGCCAGTGAAAGCAACACTTACAGTAGACATTTTAGTAAATGGCAATATTGTGAGGTGATTTTTGGAGAGTTACTAGGTAACAAATTATTTTTATTAACTAGAGAATTTATTTTATCTTAGGGATATGAGTCATCAATTTAATTTAAACCAAGTGCCAAGTGGATAAGTTATCTTGTTGTTACCCCATGTAAAACAATAGGCAAGAAAGCAGAGAATGTATTGCAGTGTGCCATTTGATATCAGAGGTTCCATTACCTCCTAAGAGATCCTTAACATCTGTTGGCTGGGCTGGCGAGTTCTTTGCATGAGAAGCCATGAGTAGATTGAGCTGCAGCCTGACATCTGGAATGCTCTTTCTAATTACAGTACTCACAGAAGGAAGACAAATATGAGGAAGAGATCAAGGTCCTTTCCGACAAGCTGAAGGAGGTAATATGAGAGTTGTGGATGAAGCCAACTGGATTTTAAATGAGTTTGTTTTCATGGAACTGGTCAGGGCCTTTTCATTTTAAAGTTCTAGTGATCCAAGTCAGGAATATTCTAAGGTTGCCTTGGAGTGTGTGTACAGTGCTAGCTGCCATTTCTCACAGAGGTGACTGAAACTGACAAGTAGTCTCAGATCCACTTTATGGGTGATGTGCTTCATTTACATCCTCTAGTTTCCGTATGTTTGTAGCTGCGGGAAACACAAAACTTCCCAACTTTAACTCAAATAAATCATTACAGGCTGAGACTCGGGCTGAGTTTGCGGAGAGGTCAGTAACTAAATTGGAGAAAAGCATTGATGACTTAGAAGGTAAGATCTTAAGTAGTGTTTTTAGTTTAATCCTTCTGGTTGAATAGTGATGTGGCAAAACAATTTTCCAATTCAAGGGCATCCACCTTGATACGCTCCTTTGCACTTGCACATTCTTCCTGTCTGTCCTCTGGGGTTTTCCTCTGTGGCTCTTAAACTCATGAACCTGAGTCTTCTGCTCACCAGGTGACTAGTTAGCTACCAGCCATAGTGGCAGATGCCATCCAGCTTGACTTCATGCTCATTAGAAGTGTGGCAGGTTTATTTTTCACTGTGAGTGAGGTGCTTATAGGTGAGAATGACTCAGTATATTTTATATCTTTAGTGTTACTTCCTAATTAAATTGGGAATGATGTGGTGATTGTGGACTTGTTTTTAGAAGAACCCATCTTCTTCCAAGTATGAATTCAAAGTAAGGATTTGGGTTTTTTTTTAAGTCATGTATTATCTTACCAAACTACTTGATATCCTGAAGGAGGAGGGAAAAATTATACTTAAGCATTTCTCCCCCTAAGGCACTTAGGTTTTATTTTAGTAATAACCACTCTATCTCACGGATATCCTAAATGTTGAGCTTTGAGGTTTGTGAAGGATTAGCTGTGAACAAGAAAGAAAAAAGACAAACAAATATATACATCACAGAAGGGATTAGAGAAGGAACTAGTGTTTGGTACAGATAATCAAAATAGTGGAGAAGAGAGAATGACAAATGGTTGCAAAATGATCTGCCAAAGTGCAGCAAAGTCTGAAACCTGCAGCGTTACAAAACTAGATTGCAGACCTGCCATACCACTGCCATATAAAATGTGGCGCTCATTGCTTTTCAAGCCTCCTGGACCAGTAATAGGCAGCTTGAGTGGGAAGACCACAGGAGTAGCTTAAATGACACTAAGAAATCGCTATCCCAGTGGTCTAGTGTGGTCAGGAAGTCAGTGGTTTGAAGGTGGAGCCAGATAAGGACTACAGGCTGTAGTCACAAATTGTTCTTCCAAAACGCTGCCGTTGGATTTTTTTTTTTTCCCATTGTTTATAGCTGCAGATGGCTGACTACTCCAGTGTAATTAAAATATAGCTTTGCAAAAGAAAGATGTTCCGTTAGCCCCTGTGTCCCCTCACCAGGAGATAGCCTTCTGTGGTTTCGTTTAGGATTTAACATGGTTTACTGATATACCTACCATATTTGTTATGATTTTCATATTGAGTCTTTCTCATTTTATTTTCTAATGGGTTTTGTTCTCTTTGTTTTTGTTTCAATTTATTTAAAACAAAACGCACGCCTCCTGCATTGGCCACCTGCTGCGGCACCAACCCCTTCATGCATTGCCCTTTTCTTGCTGCTGTGTTGGGATGGTGCACGCACCACCCTCACTCACCTTCCATCTCTTGATCACTCTCCATGTTCTTGCACCTCTGCCTTCCACTTCCTGGTCATAGACGAGCTGTACGCTCAGAAACTGAAGTACAAAGCCATCAGCGAGGAGCTGGACCACGCTCTCAACGATATGACTTCCATGTAAACGTGCATCCACTCTGCCTGCTTACACCCTGCCCTCATGCTAATGTAATAAACTCACCACCATCCCTTCCTTGCTCCCTGATCTCCATCTTTGCACTCTTGTGTTCAACCTTTTTGTCATAACCTAGAATAGTTACTGTTTTTTCACTTTCTACTAATATAAAGGCCAACTAGATTAAGAGTCTATACAAACTGTTTTCTTTTCAGAATCCTTTTATTTTGTAAGTGCTAAACTAGAGCAGTGAACTAGAATGAGTGACCTTGAGCACTATCCTTTTGGGAAATTAAGCTAAACTCAAGTAAAACTAGACGGCCATGCCGTTTTTTGTACAGGAACGTCTCAAGAAATATCAAAAATTTGTTTTCCTGAGATTCAACTAAGTACAACAAAATCATTTTCATAAAATAAATATAAATTGAGGGAACCCTTAAAGTGTCAGGTTATTGAGAATCTGAGGATAAGGAAATTGGCATGATCCAGTACAGCCCTAACAGTGGTACTATAAAAGATCATCTCTTTTACTTTTAAGAATTCTAGAGTAGGCCAGGCACAGTGGCTCACGCCTGTAATCCCAGCACTTTGGGAGGCCGAGGCGGGCAAATAACGAGGTCAGGAAACTGAAACCATCCTGACTAACATGGTGAAACCCCGTCTCTACTAAAAATACAAAAAAAATTAGCCCGGTGTGGTGGCAGCACCTGTAGTCCCAGCTACTCGGTAGGCTGAGGCAGGAGAATGGCGGGATCCCTGGAGGCGGAGCTGGCAGTGAGCTGAGATCATGCCACTGCACTCCAGCCTGGGGGACAGAGCGAGACTTCGTCTCAAAAAAAGAAAAGAAAAAGAATTCTAGAGTAAAAAGAACCCTCTGCTGAGTAACCGAGCCTTTAATTTTCTGTTTTCATAAAAAGAATTAAAATACCCATGATAAATACTTACCACAACCTGTGTCAAAGAAATGAGAAATTCAACACAGATTGTATAATGTGAGCCTGGGCGTTAATGGCCCAGATTTTACTGTTAGGCAGTAAGAGTTGGAGTAGGTAGTCTTGTTATCATGAGAAGGACCTTCAACAGATACAACTAATTTACGTATTACTAACCAAACTTCAATATTAAACTTTTCCTACTACTTTAAATTCTAACCTGGAATGTTTTAGAGTTCTTCATTCTAATATCACCCTAAATTCCACTGAAGCTGGAAATGTCATTTTCCAAGCCCACCTGTCATTCATTTATCCATGCAGGAAAAATGATAACTTGAAGACTATGGCATGTGCCTGTGGCCTTAGACGTTATAGAATCCCCACACTCAACAAAAAAGCCCCTAGAGACATGACTGTTGCCATGGAAACCAGAGAGCAGTCTATCTTCTCATCCCTCATTTGTAAATGAGGGGGAGGAGCAGATCATCCGTCTCTAAGGTCTTTTCCAGTACTAAAATGTGGTGATTCTTTGGGAAAAACTTTTTGCATCAAGTATGATTAAATATTCTGAAAGATGAGTGTAGCTTAAAATTTGTTTTTAAATTCTGTTCATGGGTTTTCTTAAAATGGACCCTTGCTGAAAGGCGGCCTGTGACGGCCTCAGGTGGGACGTCCTTCCAAGGGTGTGGCTGGCAGTGGGTTTTGCATGACTGCTGCTTGTCTGTGTTTCAGGTGCTGTCATCTATTGGTTTGGTTTTCTTTTTTCTTTTTTCTTTTTTTTTTTTCTCATTGCGCCACTTTTTTTTCCCTCCCACCTTTTTATCTTCACGCAGATAAGTTTCTTTGCTTCACTTCTCCCAAGACTCCCTCGTCGAGCTGGATGTCCCACCTCTCTGAGCTCTGCATTTGTCTGTTCTCCAGGTGACCCTGGTTCTCTCTCTTAGCATCCTGCCTTAGAGCCAGGCACACACTGTGCTTTCTATTGTACAGAAGCTCTTCGTTTCAGTGTCAAATAAACACTGTGTAAGCTATTTCTGTTTGCTATTCTTTTTACTTCTATTTATTGACATTTTAGTTTCAACATTGAATAAAACTACAAAGCTGCTTCACACATATGAGGGTTAGTGTTTGGCTGCTGCTTTCTTTTTCTTTTTAAATTCTGAACACTATACAGAATTATATCAGGAGTTTCTAAAGCAATGGTTCCTTGTTGAACTTTAAAAAAATACCCAAGCCTGCATCCCTCTGTTTTTCAAAGGTTAGAATGAGGTCTGGACATCTGTGGGGGTTTTGGGAGAATTGTGATGGCTCTGCTTTGGAGTCTGGGACACACAGGGGACATTGCTTGTTGAGAGTTGAAAGGTCTGGCTTGATCAGTGTCTTCCTTTGCTGGAGGTTTAGCTCAGGATGTAGTGACCCCTCTATGTTGATGTTTCGGTGGCCCTGCTTGGGAGGACCTGGCTAACTAATCAGAGGCTCGTGGTGAATGGTTCTGTAGCTGTCCTATATTACTAGGAAGTTATAAATTGAGAAGGCTGAAAAAGAATTTAGATTCAAACAATGTAAGTTTTGGTTATTGTCAAAGAAAAGTTCAAGCTTTTTTGAAGTATATTCATGACTCAGCCACTTTTATTTTGATCATGAAAATGACACCTTAGGTTTTCTAAATATGATTACTCTGGTCAGTTGTGATTTGTGATTTTTAGCACATACTCTTTTGGAGGGATTGTTCATAGTCTTTGTGTTCAATGGCTGTGTTTTCATTTGTGGACATTTTAAAAATATAGCAATGAAAGTTTCTTTTTTTTCTTCCCAAAAAGATAGTTGGTGGAAATTGTTCAGAAGACAATTGTATTTCATTTGGGCTTCTGTTTTATTTCACAAACAGCAATTAACTGATTTTTTTAAAAAATACATTGTAAACATTAGAACTTTAACTTATATGGACTTTAGTGTCATAATCCCCAACATTTCTCCTTCCTCAACAATCTAGCTATATATTTCTCCTGGTTTTCTTTTTTAACATGGATGATCTGCATGTTTTGTATATAGTTTTTGTAGCCCGAGAGGGCTGATACACCACCATACTGAAATAAATTTGGACAAACTCAGAAGATAGTGTCATTCTCACTCTACAGAGACTTCAAAGCATAGAGGAAATCCTTTTTTAAAAGAAAGCTGAGAATTAAAGTATTGTGGTCGTAGTATGGTGGACTTTTAGAATCTGGACAGTGTCTCTCCCTTGAGTGTATAAAGACTTCTATGATTTCATGTTTTTCTTTTCTTAAGGCTCCTTGGGCCTGCTTCTATGATTCCTTCCTTGTTCTTTCTTAAATTCAGAATAAGAGAAGAGTACCCTTCTCTGAGTAAATCCTGCTTCCTGACGTAGACAAAATGCCAAGTCTGAAAGTTCTGCTGAGCAGATGTTCATGTAATTGTGGAGGCACATCTGGTTTTTGGCAGTCCTTCCAGAGACTTTCACACTTTCTATCAGTACACTCTACAAGGGGAAGTGGGGCACTAATGGACTGGGAGGGCAGGTCAGGAGTAGCCCAAGGTGTGCACGTGCAAGAGGAAAACAGCAAGTCAAGTTTATCAAGAAATTGTTGGAGCCCAGGCTTCTGGTTCAAAGGGCCAGGTCATAGCTACAGCTGCTCCAGTGGAGGCCAAACCAAAAGTATCACTGAGTTTGGGCACCTGAAGCTTCAGACAGCTGGAAGTCTCCATAGAACGGTAGGGAAAACACTTCCAAGGATATGAGCATGTCTTGTGCCTGCCTTTCGGCCACCCATGCGCACCAGCTCCACAGCAGCTGAAGCAGAGCAGGTCCAGAGGAGGCCGTCGGAGGGACCGCTGTCCTTCCTGCTGAGTTCATACTGACCCTCTGGGTTCTCCAGATTTTCAGCAAAGTTCTTCCATTCTAGCCTGGCCAAACATTTGGGCTCAGCAAACTGAAACATGCTCCCTACCCATGGCGACAGTTCCCTGTGTCCGTAGTGTGAATGTAGTCATGGGATTTATGTCTTTCAACCCCCAAGCATATGTCACTTGCAAAACACCGTGGGAAGCAGTGGGGGTGTGGTAAAGAGCTGGGTTGGAAAGGCTCTTTGCCCTCCATGAGCTGGCCATCTGGTGGGGAGATAAAGAAGTGAAGCGAGTCCGAACTCATAGGCATGTGCGTTTGGAGCCAACAAGGAAGAGAGAACTGTTCTGACTGGGAGCTCCCTGGAGGAGGTAGCTGACATTTGACTGGGGTCTTGCGTATTCAGAAAATGTGGATGAGTGAGGAGGACAGAGCAGCAGATATTCCAAGCGAGAAAACATAACAAGCATAGCATCCTCCCATGTCCTACCGTTTATGAGAGAATGTTAATGTGAGAACTGCTCAATCTCCCGACAGACCTGGGGGCTGCAGGCACATTTTCCCCAGGGGTAGGACTGTTAGCTTTTCAAGATCATGAAGTATTTCTAGGTCCAAGTTGTCACCAGCATTCAAAGCCACCCTGCGTCCTCCGGCTGTTGCCAGTGCATAGCAGGCTCTTGCTTGTCATAGCGTGGGTGTCCCCTGGATCATCAAATACAGACTGACTCCTGCAGTTGTTTTCCCCTGGAAGCAGATCACATGTCAGTATGTAAAATGTATATCATGCTGGTCTTCATGTAGGTGTTGCAAGGTCTGTTCATTTTATACCCATCCATTAGCACCACACATGAATGCCATCCTCTTCAAAAAGTAAGCAGATAGGGCCGGGCAGGGTGGTGGCTCACGCCTGTAATCCCAGCACTTTGGGAGGCTGAGGCGGGTGGATCACGAGGTCAGGAGATCGAGATCATCCTGCCTAACATGGTGAAACCCCATCTCTACTAAAAAATACAAAAAAAATTAGCCGGGCGAGGTGGTGAGCGCCTGCAGTCCCAGCTACTAGGGAGGCTGAGGCAGGAGAATGGCGTGAACCTGGGAGCCGAGGTTGCGCCACCGCATCCAGTCCGGGTGACAGAGCGAGACTTTGTCTCAGAAAAAAAAAAAAAAAAAAAAGCAGCAGATAAATTCTAAATCAGTGTTGAGCGGTGACAAGTGCTTGTTCTTTTGCTGTTTGAATGGGTAACACTATCAAAGCTAGATGAGAGTCAGAATGTGTACCCTGTATCGTGGTGACTGGGGGAAGGACAGGGACTTAATTCCAAATTTCAAAAAATTTCAGTGCAGCAAAAGCAGTAACCCCCAGTTGGTACTACCTGAGAGGAAAGCCTGCCCTGTGAATGGAGGAGAAAGGGGTTCTGGAAGAGGTGGGCAGCACTGGGCAGGTCAAGGTTTCACCTAAGTTCAACACAGCCCTAGCAAGGGGTGGATGTCGCACTGGGCTCACCTCCAGCCAGGCCTCCATTCCCAAATCTGTTGCCAGCTCACAAAGTGTATGGCTCAGCTCACAAAGTGGTCTAGTGAGGTATAAGAGGAACGTGCACTTTTCCTCCTCCTCTTATCATGTTGCTCCTCCTCCCCTCCTTTCCCCACCAAGAGAGAAATTCTGACCTTTCCTAAGTCTACCAAGCTTTTTAGGATCTACCCTTCCTGAATACAGGACAGGTGACTCTGGGGTAAGAGTAAACTGCTCAGCAAGTGACCAGTTGCTGTCCTGCTTGAGGTCTCTGTTCTCTCTTAACTGCCTCTCACCAAGTCTGCTAACCTCTCTTCCTTCTGCCTCTTTTCTGCTAACCTGCTTGCTGACCTGTACAGATCAACTCTACCAGCAACTTGAGCAAAACCGCCGCCTCACTAATGAACTAAAGCTGGCTCTGAATGAGGATTAAACTTAAGAGTGAAAAAACTTGGGCTGGATTCTAGGAGTAGAGCCCATGTGCAGAAAATCTAAGACTGTCCTACCTTCAACTAATAGAGTTGAAAACAGTTGCTTTCTGCAGAAATGCAAATACAAGGAATTGGCTGAAAGGCTGGCCTTGCCTGCATTTTTCTCTATATGGCTGGAATAATTACGTTCTCTTTAATCACAAAACAGCTTTTATGGTAAAATACTTATGTCAATTCAGCACTGCTCTTTGAAATAGCAGGTCCTTTCATTTGAACTGATAAATAATGAGGAGCCCCCCCCAAAAAAAATGTTTTCTATTTCCCGACAGCCATGAGTCTTACTTTAAGTATACATATATATGTGTGTATATATCTTCCTATTAGATATTCATATTCCTAACTTCTAAATATATGGTATAGTGTTTGAAATATGATTAAATGTTCCTATGCTTGGGCAAAATAGCTTTTGAAAACAGGAACTCATGCCAGAAGCTCCTGGTTGTCTGAAAGGTATGCTTTACTCAGTCTAATGGTGCTGTTGGAGTCTGGGGAGAATGTCATGCTAATAAACACTATAAAAATATTAAGAGAATGTCCTAATGAAGTGTGCATGAAACATGTTGATAATTTTTTATGAGCAACAGAAATAAATCGTTTTAAAAGTTCTCAGAAAACCTATTTATGTCATCTTTGTTTTTGTGAGTTTGTGTTACCGCACAACTCCTAGACTTTTAACTGCCTGTACCTCAGAAATGTCTGCTGTTTGTAACTTCTCCAGTCTGTATAACAGTGCTGCACCTGTATTTGGTTTTTTACCTCTCCCTATTCCCACGGCACACAGTCAGTGAACCTTCAGCAAACCCCATGTGCATTTTATCCTCAGTGAATGGTTAGTGGAGCTGCACCTGACTGCTCTATGAGAATGCGCGCCATGGCTCCTTTGGGTCAGAGACGTCCTCCGCCCCATCTTAGGTTCTTGTCTAGAAATGAGTAATGTCTTACAAGCATGCCTAGTTCTGATCATCTCATCCTGTGTGTGTGATTGATGTTTGCCTGCCTAAATGTACAAACCACCATTGTGTCCAAAGCACAGCTATTCATGACTTAATTTTCTAATCCCACCACAGAGAAAGTGGCTCATGCCAAAGAAGAAAACCTTAGTATGCATCAGATGCTGGATCAGACTTTACTGGAGTTAAACAACATGTGAAAACCTCCTTAGCTGCGACCACATTCTTTCATTTTGTTTTTGTTTTGTTTTGTTTTTAAACACCTGCTTACCCCTTAAATGCATTTTTATTTACTTTTACCACTGTCACAGAAACATCCACGAAATACCAGCTAGGTCAGAGGGTGGAGAAAACACACACAAAAAGGCAAGCCCATGTCAGGGCGATCATGGTTTAAATGTGCCATCCCGGGTTGATGTTGCCACACTTTGTAGAGAGTTTAGCAACACCGTATGCTTAGTCAGTGTAGGAATCCTCACCAAAGCAGAAGAAGTTCCATTCAAAGTGCCAATGATAGAGTCAACAGGAAGATGAATGTTGGAAACACAATCAGGTGTGGATTGGTGCTACTTTAAACAAAAGGTCCCCCTGTGGTCCTTTGTTCAACATTGTACAATGTAGAACTCTGTCCAACACTAATTTATTTTGTCTTGAGTTTTACTACAAGATGAGACTATGGATCCCGCATGCCTGAATTCACTAAAGCCAAGGATCTGTAAGCCACGCTGCTCTTCCAAGACTTCTATTCCTTTCTGATTGGCACACGTGCAGCTCATGACAATCTGTAGGATAACAATCAATGTGGATTTCCTCTGTTTTCAGTTCTTCATGTTAAAGTGAAAGATTTACACACTACATCCAATTGGTAAAGGACATTTTCTTGAGAGTTATAACTATATGTAAACATTGTATAATGACATGGAATAAAATGCACATTGTAGGACATTTTCTAAATTTGGTGGTCCTGTCATTTGTATGTTCTTCATTTGTGAACTTTTGATCATGCCACTGACCTGCCTTCCGCCACAAATAGGTTCTCAAAACGATATCCCAGAGTCCAGGGGAAACTGGGTTTCATGTGTTACCTTCTCAGAAACACTAAAGGCAGCATTATTTTGGTCTGTTAAAGTTATAACCAAGCAGGAGAGACCCTTTCCAAATGTCATTTTCAATGTTATTGGTGTATATCTGCACATACATGTAGGACTTTGGCAGTGGCTTTACTGGTTTGGGGATTTTTCTTCCTGACATATTAGCTAAGTCACATAATAGCATAGCCACACAAGAACCAATGATGGGTTAATGTGCCAGATCTGCTATTGTCCCCCAGCAATGTGATTTGACTGAAACTAGTGCTTTAGCGAGTCTTTATGACCTTATGCTTCCCAACTCCTGTGAGTTCTCAATTCCAATACGTCTCCATTTTCTCAGACTTGGAAACTAAAAATGTCATCAGTCATTTCCCTAGCTCTTGAAGACTCTAAGCAAATAAAAATAGATTACAAACAACACTGGCTTCAACTGTGCTGCAGGGAGAAAAATGGATGTTCTCACCAAAAGCAAACAGAATGGAAATAAACGAAAACTCATTTGGATGCAGATATATTTTCATTCAAAAGTATTAAATATCTCTGTAGCTGTACTTCCATGCCCCTTAATCAGGAATCTCTCCTCCACAGAAAGACAAAGGCTGTCAAGGCAAAGATTCCAAGCAGGGTCCCGGGGCCTGGTTTTAGGTCTCCTTCCAAAAAGCTGTCCTCTTGCTCATGGCAAATCAATGCGCTGGTCTCAACCCTGCTACAGTTTCAGCACCCCTAGCCTCCCCTCTGCCAATCCTCAGCTAGGAAAACACCCTCTCTGCATCACTGTAGTCATGGAAGCCTTTCCTAAACCTGGCCTCTTTCACTTGGGAGCCAGATCTGGCTTCAAATCGGGACTCCACCTTTATTAGGCTGCCTAACCTGTCAAGTTCCTAAATCTGAGCTGCTCCATCTTTAAAATGGAGATGAGATTAGCACCTAGCTCGTAGTTTATGATTGTGGGAGTCGAATCTATAACCACTTCAAGTACACGGCACAGTACCAGGCACCTAGGGCTTGTTCCATGAAAGTTAACTGCTCGGCCAGGCATGGTGGCTCATGCCTGTAATCCCAGCACTTTGGGAAGCCGAGGCAGGTGGATCACTTGAGGTCAGGAGTTCGAATGAGACCAGCATGGCCAACATGGCAAAACCCCGTCTCTACTTAAAAGTTACAAAAATTAGCTAGGCGCGGTGGTGTGCACTTATAATCAGCTACTCGGGAGGCTGAGGCAGGAGGACCGCTTGAACCCAGGAGGCGAAGGTTGCAGTGAGCCAAGATCATGCCCCTGCCTGGATGACAGAGTGAGGCTCCATCTCGAAAAACAAAAAGTTAACTGCTGTGGTCCTCAACTTGCCATTTGTGCTCCAAAGACCACCCATCCTTGTGAAGCTAAGGGGAAACTAACATTACCCCAAGTTATGATGACGGTTTTTAATACTTTCAGATGCCATTTATGTGCGCTAAACAATTGGTACTCACAAGGGCTATTTCACTTAAGCCTCACATCACTGATGCTCAGAGACTCAGTTCAGTAGCTCCCAAATAGTGGGGTTGGGCTTCAAACTCTGGCCCTCTGTGACTCCTGCGCCCTGCCTGGAATCTCCTTCCCCTTGTTTCAAACATTTTACAGCAGAAGAAAAACAGTTTCTAGATAACAGATGAAAACAGATGAAGCCACAGGTATAATTACGAGAGGAGGAGGCTGGGAAGATGGAGGTGGAGTCAACCGTTTAGCCGCTGACATGACCGTGAGGGAGTGGTTTAACATCTGACTTCCCCGCTGGGTTCCAGAAATCAGACGAGATCAGTTAATTATGAAGCATCATGCCAATTCGAAGAATGATTACCTAATCTTTCAGATGAATATAAAAAAGGAGAACAGCCCTGTCTCTACATGGTACACGCCTGGGCTATGACTGGGTGTGATAACCTCTGAACGTGCCACTCTGTGAGGTCAAGGTACAGAGATTAGGACTCTTCAATATGCAAAGGCCAAGGCTGGAAGCTGAGATGGTCACCATTTAGAGAACCATGAAGTGTAGAGAGAGAATTCAAGATTCATATTCTAAATTCCATTGCTGAAACTTAGCAGGCCCAGATTTCAGAGTGAACAGCTGGAGCAGTTGCCCTGTTCAGAGTAAAACATTGTGGAACTCCACAGAGAAAGGACACAGATAAAAACATAAGCATCTTCAAAAAATAATGAGAGTTCTACAGTTTGTTTTGTTGTTGTTGTTTTGTTTTGAGACAGAGTCTCACTCTGTTGCCCAGGCTGGAGTGCAGTGGCATGATCTCAGCTCACTGAAACCTCCGCTTTCTGGGTTCAGGCAGTTCTCATGCCTCAGCCTCCCGAGTAGCTGGGATTACAGGTGCATGTCACCACGCCTGGCTAATTTTTGTATAAAAATAAAGAGTAAGAAAGTACTCTAAAAAGTAGAGATGAGGTTTCACCATGTTGCCCAGGTTGATCTTCAACTCCTGACCTCACGTGATTTGCCCACCTCGGCCTCCCAAAGTGCTGGGATTACAGGCATGAGCCATTGTGCTGGCCTACAATCAGTTCTTAAGAGAAAAAAGAAAAGCGCTTTCTGGATACATTCTGAACTTTTTCAGACTGACATTGAAGGGAACAATTCCCAGCGGTGGCTCACGCCTGTAATCCCAGCACTTTGGGAGGCTGAGGCAGGCACATCACGAGGTCAGGAGATTGAGACCATCCTGGCTAACACGGTGAAACCCTGTCTCTACTAAAAATACAAAAAATTAGCCGGGCATAGTGGCGGGCGCCTGTAGTCCCAGCTACCCAGGAGGCTGAGGCAGGAAAATGGCGTGAACCCAGGGGGTGGAGCTTGCAGTGAGCCGAGATAGTAGCACTGCACTCCAACCTGGATGAAAGAGCGAGAATCTGTCTCAAAAAAAAAAAAGAACAATTCCCCTCCTTATTGTTCCTAGACATGTCGTTAGCAGAAACAAAATCTAATTTTTGCATATGCTGGTTTATATCCTCCAAAGTTCAATACTTTGGGCCTGATTTCTTTTTTCTCCTGGAAAAAAAAAATTTATATATATATATATCTGTTTTACTCAAGTATTTGAATGTGTGTTAACCATTTTTTCAGCTTGTCAACACTATTTGTAGCTGTTTTTTTTTTTTTTAATCTACAGTCAGATGTATATAGAGGGGAAAAAAATCCGAATTCTCCAATCAAAACAAAAAGCACTAGGGTGTTCAGGGAGCCATCATTTCCAGAATTGGAGACAAGGGTTTGGAAAGAAATGAGAAATGTTGGGCAATACAAGAAGTGTTCCTTCCATTATACATACTTTTTGACATTGAGGGTTTTCAGAGCTACATTCCTCCAACAGATGTCATAAATTGTGTGTGTCAATGAATGAAGCTATGTTGAGAGTTCATTAATATGAATGTCACTTTTGCCAAATTTTTGACAAATGGGCATCAACCCAGAGGAAAAGGCTGGTTTCTGCTGCCTGTGGGAGTTTTCTTTCCATTTGTCACCAAAGCCATGGAGAACCAAGGGTCGAATCCAGGCCATATCAGGGCCTGCCGAGGCTGTTGCCCTAAACCTAAATGCTGATTCAGAAGTGGAAGGAGCCTTAAGATCATTGAGGACAGAGAAAAACGAGACCTAGAAAGATTTAGTGTCTTGCTCAGTCATCCAGCTCCAGTCAAGGCGGGCAGTGCAGTGTGGAGCCTGGAAACCAGAGGTGCTGGTTTGGCATCGGCTCTCTGCCTCCAGGCCGGCCCAGGTTGATGTTGCCATCTGAGCGTTGATTTCTCCATCCCTCAAGGAGGTGGTTTCACTGCCCCTCTCCACATGCCCACTCACTTCCTCAGGGCCGATAACCGAACGGGGCAATGTGTGTAGAGTCCCTCTCTTGTTCCTTAGCCTCAATCCTTTTTTTTTTTTTTTTTCACCTGCATTAGGTCCTTAGGGAAACTGAAAGTAACTTTTTCCTTTTGAAATGAAAATCCCCAGTACCACTGCCCGGGAGGACATTTACTGCAAGGCCGTGGTGCCCCTCAAGTGGCCCAGAAACAAAGCTCAAGTCGTCACAGTTTCAAAGTTTGTTTTGGAGTTGTTAATTACCTGTGCTCAGGAGGCAAAGAACGTTTCAAAGTAGTAGATTCAAATCTCACATGGAAGCTAAAGGCTGGCTCTTTTGTAAGTTTCTGTTACTCCATTCTCAAACTGCATTTGGATTTGTTGTTTCATGGAAGTGAACAGAACACTGCTCTGAGGCCTGGCATCGGATGTAAATGAAGGCAGTTCAGCCCTCATTGATTCTAGAGGAGCCCCGAGGCAGATCCTGTGGTGCCATGGAATCCACCGTCTCCAGGGGGAACCTAATGACCGGGAAGGTGAAAAGTGCTTTGTCTGTGGCAGGGGAGCAGTTGTGTCTCCTGAGGGGCCCACTGGGCACAGGTGGGCCAAAGGAGCAGAAGAGTCGGCTCCTCTTGGTGGATGCTGCATAGGGATGGGGTCAGAGGGACCAGCACACATCAGGATGCTAAGTCCTGGTCTGTTTTCAACTCCAGAGACACTCCGAAAGGATTTGAAATGCTGCCTTTCCAGTGGAACTTTTGGTTAGACTCATGAATCCAGTGTTAAAACTCCCAGATGCCTGCAATGGTATAATACAGCCCTTCGGCCTTCTGGTGAGCTGGGATTCGATGGGCTGCCCACATCCTGCACCTCCACTTCCCCACCTCACCCCAAAGTCCACTTCCTCTGTGAAAACTACACTTCACAAGGAAACACTTGTCAAGGAACTGCTTGAATCGTGCTGTGGTCAAGGATGCTTTTATCTGACGTGAGCCCCATCGCTCTTCCCAAAAGGATTAAGTGTAGTTGCACAAAGTCCAGTGATGTAAATATTAGAAATGGGAACCCACACCCCGGCAGTAGGGGCTTTTGTTTTTGAAGGGGATGCTGGCTTCCTAAAGGATGGCCAAAGCATGCCTGCATCTCAGAAGCCTGAGCCAGCGGGAAGTGATTAACTGCTGGTTTACTCAGCTCGAAGCCTGTCATTCCCATGATGTGTTTTCCTGCTATCTTCACACAAAGCTCTCCTTTCCAGAACACTCCAGGACTGTCTGCCTAGCACCTTCCGGAGAAATTAAAAAGAGCAAAGGCAGAATAATTTGCCTAAGAATAGGAATGTCAAGAAAATGTGCCTCAACAAAGCATTGCTAGGCTCAAATCCTGGCCAAACTGCTCACCTCTCTTCATTTGCTAACCCGCTGCCTGAAACCTCCTCTCTGCCATGCCTCCTTTTTCTGGCTTTTGTTCTTCCCTTCTGGCTACAATTTTTTGTTACTCTGATCTCTTGTTCTGCCCACTTTCTCTCAGACACAGAAAGAACTTCCATATTGTCTTCTAGTAACTAGAATTATGAAAGTAAGATTCATAATTTTGCCTGAAAGACAAATTGTATCTCCACTTAAGACTGGTTTACAGTATTTTGGGGACTGCATTTTTCGGCTCGGGTGGGCCGGAGGAGTAGAAGAGTCAGCTCCTCTTGGCGGATGCTGTGTAGGACAGGGGGCCAAGAAGCCAGCACACATCATGATGGCAAATCCTGGTCTGTTTTCAAGGTTGGGGGTTGTAGGACAATATAGAAAAAGTGTAATAGACATCTTGCCCTCAAGGAGTCTATGGGAGCAACTGAATATATGCACAAACGCACTAAAAAATAATAAAACAGGATAGGATTACATGGCCGATTGAGAGTAAATGATACAAGACTACATGGAAACAGATGTCATGCTCCCTTCCTGGGAGATTTTTAACCGTCTAAAACCAGTAGAAAAGGCTCTCCTGGGCATGCTGTATCATTTTCTCGGGGTACTCAAGCCACAAGCAAATCATCACTCACCCCGGCCTCTCAAATCTTAGAAACAAGAGCTCTGCTAGTTTAAAAATGCTTTGGTTTTACTATTTACTCTGGCTACGAAAGTTTTTGTTCATTATTGTAGCTTCATTCTACGAAATTCACATTTTAAAATCCTCCCCTCTTACCCTCCTCTCATGCCTTGCTGTAGGCCATGTAGTTGTGTTTTTTTCGTTTTTAAACTTTTGGTCTTACCATACCTTCGCTTTAATCCTAGAGCATCTCTTAAGCTTTAGAGGAAAGAGTAGAGTATAGATGAATACACACATATGCTCTTCGAGCCTGTAAAATCAGCTTCCTACTCCACCAGGGAGGTCTGAAGGAGCCTTTGATTTCTGGTAAAGCAAATGGATGAGGATTGCGGCTAACATTCACTTCTCCCATGAGAAGCCTCCCCAGGCTGATTGCTATAGTCGCTAGTGCAGACAGCCACCTGATCCGCTCAGGCTGCCAGACTTCAGAAGCCTCAGCCAAGTTCAGAGCCTCCCTAATGGGCTAGGAGCCCTGGGTGTCTCCAGATAACCCATTTTCCAGCCTTCCAAGAAAGAGGAGTAGTGGGGCAGTGGGCAAGAGAGAATTGGGTTTCAGTGTTGTTTTAATGTGAACTGCTGGGGGCTGGGAGCTCCCCTTTTGCTCTCCTCGTTTTGGTTCCTACCCAAGAAACAATAAAGTATTACTGATGAACATGGATAATTTAAATTTGGATAAAAACGACTTGAACCTGAAGAATTCGTTCCAATGTGTATAGCAGCAATTGATGTGGGTTGTATATTTAAAGGAATATTTAAATTTCACGCAGCAATTTGCAAGTTCAAATGAAAAGCTATTTGGCACATTTGGATACAGGGTTTCAAGGGAAATAAGCAAAATGTACACATAAGGTAAATGCCACCATATAATTGTGTACATTTTTTATTTGTCACAAAGCATTACAAAAACAATGGAGAGAAACTATGAAGGAAAAAAAGGTCACCATTGGGAAAAAAACTTTTATTTTCCATATGTTTTGCCTGTGTGTTTATGGAAGGCTTTTTATTCAAAATTGTGGTTTTTGTTCAAAAAATTTTGCATAAGCATCTTCCTGTGTTGCTTCACCCAGTCTTCTGGTTAATGTGCCAGAATTTGTTCTCCTATTTTTGATCATTGGGTTTTTCTAATTTTCTGTTCTCACAACTAGGACTGATGGGAGATTTTTTTGCAATATGGGTATTTTCTGACTTGTAAGAAGTGAAAACATACACTTAAAAAAAAAAAAACTATTTCATTTAAGCACAGACATACCCTAAATATAATGTTAAGTTATTTTTTAACTATGTAGTGATTACTGCTCTGGCCTGGACTCTAGCCTGGATGGCCCTTTTTTTATTTCCAGGCCTTAGGTTCTTAAAAGAGAAAACTTTTCCCAAACTGGTGTGGTAAAGCCTTTAAGAAATCTAGTTCCCGGTCAAATGGTATTTCTAGTTCTAGATCCTTGAGGAATCGCCACACTGTCTTAATGGGTGCAGCACACCAACATGGCACACGTATACATATGTAACAAACCTGCACGTTGTGCACATGTACCATAGAACTTAAAGTAAAATAATAAAAATTAAAAATTAAAAAAATAAAAAACACTTTAAAATGTTAAAAAAAAAAAAAAAAGGAAAGAAAGAAAGCTAGTTCCGGCCGGGCACGGTGGCTCACACCTGTAATCCCAGCACTTTGGAAGGCCAAGGCGGGCGGATCACCTGAGGTCAGCCTGTCAGCCTGACCAACATGGAGAAACCCCTTCCCTACTAAAAATACAAAATTAGCCGGGTGTGGTGGTGCATGCCTGTAATCCCAGCTAATCAGGAGGCTGAGGCAGGAGAATCACTGAACCAGGGAGGTGGAGGTTGTGGTGAGCTGAGATCGAGCCATTGCACTCCAGCCTGGGCAACAAGAGTGAAACTCCATCTCAAAAAAAAAAAAAGAAAAGAAAAGAAATCTAGTTCCACATGTTATCTCTTTCCCCCTCCCTCATCTGTCCTGCTCCTCCAACAAAAACACACAAATTTGAGCTTTAAGACATGCCTTCACCACAGCCACCCGGCTCTTTCCTGTACCCCTTGTCTAGGCCCAGAGTTGATAAAAGTGAATGATGGGTGTGTGGGCTTAGAGGCACTGCCCCAGGCCTCAGTTCTGGGAAAATGAACTGGATGATGAACAGTGACAGAAGGAGGAAGCAGCCATATAGAAAACTTAACCGCCCTGCTAAAGAGGCAGCCTAGATAATACGTACAATCCCAGCCTTCGAAATTAGACCAGAATGTAAAAGCCACCTGTGCCACTTACTGGTTGTGTGACTTAAAGTAAGCGGCTCAACTTCTCTGCGATTATTTCCCCATCTGCAAAATGGGGATAATAATAATAGTGCCCTGCATCCTAACGTTCAGGGCATGAATAACCAAGATATTGCATGAAAAGTTTTAGTATGGTGCCTGGCATAGCAAACTCTCAATGATAGACAACTTCTATTGCCCTGTTCTTTAAATAGTCTTAGATCCTGGCAATCAGCCCTTAGAAGTCACGCTCCTCAGGATTCAAAGACAATGCCGCCCCTCGCCTCTTCCCTACTCACCTGTCAGGCTGCCCTAGAGTGCTGTCATTTTCTCCTTCAAAGCTGCCTCTGATGTTCACTTCACCAGGATGATTCATCATGATGGGTCAGGGCCAGTGGTGAGTTAGCCTGATAGCCCAGCTGGGTCTTCCCCTGAAATCTGACGGAAGCACACTTCACCGCCCGTCAGGTCTAAAGTCCGGCATTGGTGAGCAGTAAGAAGATCCCCTCTCCAGCGTGGGAGGAGGGGCCTCGAGTAGACCCCAGTGCCCCACCATCGCCGGCTCTCCAGGAAGTGCCTCCCTGGTGGCATCCAGAAGAGGTGCCCAGGTCCTGTGTCTCCCCAGGGCACACTGGGGTTTGCCACCGGGGTTAGGTTTCCTGGGGACTTCTCAATGACACTGTGAAAGCCTAGCTCACCTCCTTGTTGATCTTACTCTCAGACACTAGAAAGTTTCCTAGGGCACTTAGAAGTTGAGTTCAGACAATAATAATATCCTGGTCCTCTGGTGAAATCGTTGGCATTTGAGGGGCTGCTTTGCGGTTCCCTCTGTTGAGCTTGCGGCTCCTGCCTTTGTGTGTTTAACCTTTAAACAAGGGGGTCGGCAGGAGGAAGCAAGCTGTTCTGTCACAGCTGGTCCTGGAGATGCCGGAGGAGGCCCAAGCTGGAGTTTCCTAGTTAGCTTTGCCTTTCGCCTAAAGAGGATTTCAGGTATAGGGCAGGACACAGGGACCCAGCCAGCACCAGGAATAAAAGCCAAGTATCTACTCCATGCTTTTGGTTCTGGCTGGCCAGGGCATCTGACACCAGGGAACATCTTTCCTTTCACAGTCTATTGTCCTGGGGCTTCAGTTACATTCTTGACTGAGAGCCCAGGAATGAGGATAGCGGGCACTCCAGAAATTAACCTCAGAGAAGTGACTGCGTGTGTTTTTAGCCTACTCTCCTCCCTGACAATGGTGCACACCATTGGTGTTCCAGGTGGAGGAGTCACTGCCCCTCCAGTAGCTGAGCAAACATCCCTTAGCCTCACATCTGGGATTAAAAGGAAGCAGGAGGTCAGCTTCCCACTCATTAGAGCTGGATTATCCTACGAGGGTTTGTGTTGAGTGCATTGACAAAAGCATGGCACCCAAAAGAATGAGAAAGAGTGATAGAATGTTGCTATTTTATATTTCAAAAAAAGGCATTGGCTAAGTGTAGTGGCTCACGCCTGTAATCCCAACACTTAGGGAGGCCGAGGCGGGAGGATCTCTTGAGCCAAGGAGTTTAACACCAGCCTGGGCAACACGGCAAAACCCCATCTCTACAAATAATATAAAAAATTAGCTAGGTGTGGTGGCAGACACCTGTGGTCCCAGCTACTTTGGAGGCTGAAATGAGCCTAGGATCAACTGAGCCTAGGAAGTCTAGACTGCAGTGAACCGTGATCACACTACTGCACTCCAGCCTGGGCAGGCAACAGAGCGAGACCCTGTCTCAAAAAAAAAAAAAAGGGGGGGGGGGGCATTGAAAAAGTCATTATTGGAAAAATATGAATATGTAGTCTTATTTCCACTTGTTTAATAGTTTAGTGATGTTTTATCTTGAGTTACAAATGTCTTTGGTGCAAAGGATGTCTCATGCTAGCTGCACATCTCGGTCTCCTCGCTCACCACCACAGAGAGTTGAGCCCTGCACAAGCCCCTGGTCTGTGCCCTTGACTCTTCCAAGGCCACCACCCCACCTTCCCCCACACTCAGAGCCATCAGCATCACTACCACCACTGATCATATGAAGACATGCCGACCACTTTTATACTGCATGTGCTATGTTTCATGTACTTTTGTGAATCTGCAACACTGATAAAAACCCAAGTTCAACCCTTAGTTCTTCCCAGTTAACAACTGGGGGATTTGAAATAAGTTACTCAGCCTTTCTGAATTTCAGTTTACTCCGCCTCTCTGAATGTCAGTTTCCTCCTCTGTAAGAGCCTGCACCTTATAGTTGTGTTAAAGAATTAAAGCTATCCCAGCTACTTGGGAGGCCGACATGGGAGGACTGCTTGAGGCCAGGAGTTCAAGACCAGCCTGGACCATAAGCAAGACCCTGTCTCTACCAAAAAAAAAAAAAAAAAAAAAGGGTGTTTTAATTAGCCAGGTGTGGTGGTGCATCCGCGTAGTCCTAGCTACTTGGGAGCCTGAGGTGGAAGGACCACTTGAGCCCAGGAGTTGGAGACTACCATGAGCTATGATCTCGCCACTGCATTCCAGCCTGGATGACAGTTGCTCTGACCCTCATCTCTAAAAAAGAAAAAAGAAAAAAAAAGGCCAGGTGTGGTGACTCACATCTATAATCCCAGCACTTAGGGAGGTCGAGGCAGGAAGATCACTTAAGCCCAGGAGTTCAAGACCAGCCTGGGCAACATAGTGAGACCTCATCTCCACAAAAAGAAAAAAAAAAAAAGATTAATAATTAGCCAGGCATGGTGGCATGCACCTGTGGTGCCAGCTAGTTGGGAAGCTGAGGCGGGAGGATCGCCTGAGCCCAGGAGGTCAAGACTGCAGTGAGCCATGATTACACCACTGCATTCTAGCCTGGGCAATGGAATGAGACCCTGCTTCTATTTAAATAAGTAACTAAACAAACAAACAAATAAGAATAAAAGGTTAAGACATGTCTGAGGCCTGGTACATGGCAGACTACCTATAAACATTAGAATTATTCATGCCCTTTCTTCACTCCTGATCTGCCTAAAAAGAAGATAGAGTAGGTCCCTTCTCTAGGGAAAAGAAACCACAGCCATCACCATCTCAGCTTGAGAGACTTGTAGCGAAGCTTTCCCCAGTGAAGCAACCTCGGGAGTCTCCGGCCTCCATTGCCCCACACCTTGGAAGGGAAGGGGCTTCTCTGGAGAGAGGTTTGTTCAAATGTCATTATTTTCTGAAATCATTGCCCAATTTTTCCTGTTTTAGAGTCAGCCATCCACTACGCACCAGGTGAGTGCGCTTGAGAAGCCCGTAGCTGAGCAGTCCTCGGGGAGTGAGATCATCTGGAAAGCCAGGGTCAGCCTGGAGCCTCCCTTAGTTTCAGCAACTCATGCACGTCAAGACAGGCCCCTTCTCCAAGCCCCTGTGGCTGCGACACGGTGTGGGAGGGTGAGGAAAGGTGTAGAGAGGCACTCCCCACACTTTAAAGAGCGCAGGAGCCTGCCAGGGATCTTGTCCAAATGCAGATTCTGCGGTGGTGGGGGCTGGCTCCAGCCTCTGCGTTTCTTGCCAGCTCTGGGTGTTGCCGGTGCTGCTGGCCTGTGGGCCACACTTTGAGTAGCAGGGCTCTGAGATATGATGTGGTGTGTAACGTGGGCATTATCCAGAGGGACTGTAGGTGTCACGGTGGTTGATGGCAAGCAAAAGAAACCAGTTCATTCAGCTTAGGATTCTCAGCCCTGGAAGGGAGCACCAACGGCCAGGCTCTGGGCCTCACACCAGCCTCAGCCCTGGGACGGTAAGGCCCTGGGGGGAGTTCCATCAGACTGTGTACAGTGAAAAAGAGGTCATTCCTCAGTTCTATGTCGGAAAATCGGGGCATCTTAGGAAGGGGACATGAGCACAGTGTCCAAAACCCACAAATGCCCATCCAGCGGGGGTTTCTTGGAGCCAGGTGAGTGGGTGGAGAGTGAAATCTGGAGGCCCTGATGAGTCTGAGACAGCACTACAGTGCAGAAGTATGATTGTAGCTCACTGCAGCCTCCAACTCCTGGGCCCAAGCAATCCTCCCTCCCGCCTCAGCCTCCTGAGTAGCTGGGATTACAGGCAGGAGCCACCACACCCAGCTAATTCTTTTTTTTATTTTTTGTAGAGACAGGGTCTCACTATGTTGCCCAGGCTGGTCTCAAACTCCTGGCCTCAAGTGATCTTTCCACCTCAGCCTCCCAAAGTGCTAGGATTACAGGCGTGAGTCACCGCATCCAGACCCTTCTTAAATTTTGCAAGCTAGGTGCTTCACCTGACTCCAGCCCGGCTAAGGAAGAGTAGTCACACTTTGGTCTCCTCTTTACTCTTCCACCTGGGCCAGCTACCTCTGGGCCTCTGTCTTTTCCCTCAAGCAAATAAGAACAAGGTAATAGTGAGGAAGAACGTTGCTTACCATAAACATCCTCAGAACTTATTCACCTTGAAATGGGTAGCACCTGACCCAGGGCCCGGCATGCTCAATCAATGTTTGTTCGATGAATGAATCAATCCCACCACTAACTGGAAAGGACCTTTCATTGTTTAACAGTCTCTCTCAGAGGGCAGAGGCTGTTCTTGCATCATCTTGCACTTAGTGTGTTCCTGGGATGTAACAGAGGTCAACAGAAGTCTACTGAACTTGATGAAGGTGAAACTCATTTCACCCGAAGGTAAAGTTAGTAGTTGTTTACAAGGTGTCAGATGAGGGATCGTCTCCAAAATATTTTCAACTCTTTTGAAATTCCTCTGTTAATAACGTATTCCTTTGACTTGCATTTTCCTCACCCACTTGTCTTGTTTTAAAATGCCAGTGCCAGTAGGGAAAGGTTACATTAACCAAAAACCAAACTTGAACTTCTTTGCGTGTTTGCCCTGGGGAACCTCTAAATCACAGTTTGGCAAACTATGGTCTGCGGGCAAAATTTGGCCCACCACCCGTTCTTGTACAACCTGAGAGCTAAGAATAGCTTTTTAATTTTTTAGTGGTTGAAAAGAAAACTCAAAAGAGGAATAATAGTTTATGATATGTGAAGATTATATGAAATTCAAATTTCAGTGTTTGCAAATAACGTTTTATTGGAACAGTAGCTGCATTGATTCACTTATGCAGTGTCTGTGGCTGCTTTGGTGCTATGGTGACAGACTTGAGAAGTTGTGACAGAGACCTCATGGCCCACAAAGTTTAAGATATTTGCTGTCTGGCCCTTTACAGAAAAAGTTTGTTGACTCTGAAGAGAAGCTCTCTCTACTCCTGTGTTTATCCCATCAACTTGTTTTGGTAATTTTTTAACAAAATCGCTAGATATAATCTCATGTTAATAGAAATGATCACTTAGAGAGATAAATAGATTCCCAGAGAGTTTATGTGTAAATAGAAGTCTTATTAGTAGAATCATATTTTTAATATTTCTGTTTAAAATTTTTAGGTTAGAGAAATGAAAATGTTGTGTCTTCTAGTTTTGGAGGACAGGTTTGTCAGAAGCAGGGGCTGTGTTGCCCTAGAGACATCTCCTTTTTATCTTGTCTTTTGATTTTGTTTTTGTTTTGTTTTGTTCAAGACAGGGTCTTGCTCTGTTGTCCAGGCTGGAGTGCAGTGGTGCTATCGTAACTCACCGCAGCCTGGACCTCCTGGGCTTAAGTGATTCCCACACCTCAGCCTCCTGAGTAGCTGGGACTACAGGTGTGTGCCACCATGCCTAGATAAATTTTTTGTATTTTTTGTAGAAACAGGGTTTCTCTATGTTGCCCAGGCTAATCTTGAACTCCTGAGCTCAAGTGATCCTCCTGCCTTGGCCTCCCAAAGTGCTGGGATTACAGGCATGAGCCACAGTGCCTGGCCTAGTTTGTCTTTTACTGTGGGTCATTCTTGGAGCTCACGCCTATTGGCACTGGTGCATACCATACTTAATCTCAGAGCCTCAGCTCACTGGAGGCAGACCGAAAGCACGGTCTAGGGCAAGTACGTCGAAGCTATAGTTTTGAGTTATGACCCAAGCAAGGGAGAGACTTTTCCCAGGGGTAGAGGAGGACATGATTTACTGGAATAGTCCCAAGAATATGCCAGGAAATCATTTGTCTGCAGCTAAATGGTTTCCATACTGCAATGAGTAGGAGGAGTAAACAGGCAAGGATAGGAATTCCAGAAGTGGTTTTTCTCCCATTCTCCCCCACCCCCAAGTTTACTGGTAAATGTGTGATTTGTCATTTTGCCCCCTGCACCTCATATCCCCACATGTACTGTCTCCCCAAACTTACGGTTTTGTAGCTGATCAACTTCAAGCAAAGTACACTTGGGCTGGGTTGCCAGCATAAGAATTTTCAAGTAGAGAAAGCTAGTGAAATTGGATCCTATGTGATTCCCCTGGTTCTGTGGAATTCTAGACTTTCCCGGATTTGCCAAAGAGATTTTGTTGGTCTCACCAATATGAACCTTGAGTGTTACAGCGGGGTAATGCATAAGAATTCCCGGGTCAACAGCAGCATGTGAGTCTTCTGGGGCACTCTGCATCGCTGAGAGCAATTTTAAAGTCCATTCCACCGACAGGATGTGAAATGAGGGGAGTTCATGGAAGGCGGCAGTCTTTTACTCTGCCCGCCCGCCTCAGTTGATAGTGAAGCTTTCAAACTTCCTGTTTTCATAGTAATGGAGTGTATGTTATGAAATGCCTTTAAACAAAGAATCCCCAGTCTTTTCCTGATGTGAAGAAACTTTGAATTTTCCCAGAGTCATAAAATCGGAGATACTAGAATTGGAAGGGAGACCTCGTTTTACAGATGTACGTAGAACTGAAGCCCAGATTGCACTTGCTAAAGCAAGTTGCCCAAGATCTGCAGCTAAGGGGCAGCAGGGTTCACGTTACACTCCAGGGTCCCTGACGTCACATCCAGAGCATTTCCCCTTATGCTACAGTCTCCCCATGGCTGATCGGGGTGGGAAGTGGGGGCAGAACTACAAAGACACATTCTTGGTAGATGGGACCAAGTCATCCAAAAGAAGACATGAGCTCCTATATGCCAGAAGGTGGAAGCACTGATGGCTGCCACCTCTGTCTCTCATACACACTATTGATGTTTATATATATATAAATATTATATATTATATATTATTAAAACTATGATATATAAATTATATATTGTATATTTATATATTTTTATATTTTATAATAAATATATGTTTATATTTATATAATACATAATATATAATATATTTCATATATTATATTTCACATATAACATATAATATATATTAATATATATTATATATAAATAAATATATATATTTAGACAGCGTTTCGCTCTTGTCACTCAGGATGGAGTGCAGTGGCACGATCTCAGCTTACTGCAACCTCCGCCTCCCGGATTCAAGTGATTCTCCCGCCTCAGCCTCCCAAGTAGTTGGAATTACAGGCTCTCGTCACCATGCCCAGCTAATTTTTGTATTTTTTAGTAGAGACAAGGTCTTGAACTCCTGACCTCAGGTGATCATCCGCCTCGGCCTCCCAAAATGCTGGAATTACAGGCGTGAGCCACCACGCCCAGTAATGTTTCTTTATATTATGTAAAGTAGGAAACCACAGCTTCAGGACACTTGCCCTAGACCCTGCCAATTCTAAGCTGCCACTGGTTCTATGGGCTTTTCATTGCTTGCCTTATTTAATACAACTGCATGAGTAGGTAATCCCCATTTTAACTGCTAACAAAATGAGGCTCAGAAACGGGCACAGAGCTGGGAAGTGGTAGAGCTGGGATCAGAACACAGGACTGGCTAGGGGCAAAGCTCACTTCTTTTTTTTTTAAACTATTTTATGCTGCTTCTCTGCTGAGAATGCTAATGAGATGCATTCTCATGAGGGGAAGAGGAGGCGGTCAGTTTGAGGATGAGTCAGGCAAGGCTTCCTAATGGACTGCCCATCTGCCCTTCAGGGAGCCCAGGGTTGAGCTGTGAGGTGGAAGTCCAAAGGAGAAAACAAGCTGCCCCCAGCTGAGAGAGCTGATCCCCTTCCCCCAGAGTGTGGCCCAAGGCCTCACTTCTCCCTGTCCCCTGTGATGCGTAGGGCAGAGCAGTGTACTCATTCTCTGAGTACTGGCTGCTCCTGTATGATAAGAGATAAAGAGTGGATTGTATCCTAAACCAGGGCTAAGTTTTATGCTGTCCTTTTTCAAGAAGAAAAACAATTATTACATACTGTGTATGGTGTCACCTCTTAAGAAAAGTCCCCCCCGAAAAGGGTGGGCACAGTGGCTCACGCCTGTAATCCCAGCATTTTAGGAGGCCGAGGTGGGTGGATCACTTGAGATCAGGAGTTTGAGAACAGCCTGGCCAAAATAGTGAAACACCGTCTCTACTAAAAACACAAAAATTAGCTGGGCGTGGTGGCAGGTGCCTGTAATCCCAGCTAATCAGGAGGCTGAGGCCTGAGAATCGCTTGAACCCGGGAGGCAGAGGTTACAGTGTGCTGAGATCGTGCCACTGCATTCCAGCCTGGGTGACAGAGCGAGACTCCGTCTCAAAAAAAAAAAGAAAAGAAAAAAAAGAAAAATCCCCCAAAAGGATTGGGCATTTGAACCCAGCACATGTTGACCACGCCAACAGAACTAGCCTTGTCATTCTTTCACTGGTTCATCTGGGTGTGTGTATGTTGAGGGGGTGATGGGAGCTCATAGACCAGGAGGTGCCAGGTCTCTGTCCCCTCAGTAGCACCACTGTGCCATTAAATGGACTGGTGCCATTAAATGGACTGTCACACATAAATTTCAGTCCAGACACCCCTGCCCACCAGGGCCATATTATCACTGTGTGGACCTGGACCCTGGGCACTGTAGCCGTCATGCACCTCTTTATGAAAAAAATATTAAAAGTCATACTTTACATCTGCATTGGTAAGAAGACAAATAGATTTGTATTATATATTAAGACTTTATATTTGACCTAAAAGTTATTTTTTTTCTCCCGATTTTAAAAGAAATCGCATCATTTCCATGGGTCCTATTGTGGGCCCCGGGCACTGTGCCTCCTGTGGCTAATGGGGAAGCTGGCCCTGTTCCCACCCCGGCCCCTCCCCGCCCCCACCCTCTGCAGCGCTGTTTACTTCAACAAGCAGAGAGCTTCTGTTTGCTGAAGGAAATTCACAGTGCAGCGCGTTTCTTCCCTGAAGAAAGCCGCGTAATAAAAGGCAGTCAGGGAGAAATCGGAACCTTGAGGAAGCTCAGGACTGCAAGTTGAAAGGTTGGATCTCAGCTGGGGCTTTGCTACAGGGCTCCTCAGTTGTCCCATGGAGACACAGCTCTGTCTCTCAGGGGTAGGCTGAAGGTCAAAGGAGCCCAGAGGCAGGATCAGGAGCAGTTGAAATAAAGCCAGAATTCACATTCATCTTATTACTTTCTTCTCTGTTTTTTTTTTTTTTTTTTTTTAATTTTTTTATTATACTTTAAGTTCTAGGGTACATGTGCATAACGTGCAGGTTTGTTACATAGGTATACATGTGCCATGTTGGTGTGCTGCACCCATCAACTCGTCAGCACCCATCAATTCATCATTTATATCAGGTATAACTCCCCAATGCAATCCCTCCCCCCTCCCCCCTCCCCATGATAGGTCCCAGTGTGTGATGTTCCCCTTCCCGAGTCCAAGTGAGCTCATTGTTCAGTTCCCACCTATGAGTGAGAACATGCGGTGTTTGGTTTTCTCTTCTTGTGATAGTTTGCTAAGAATGATGGTTTCCAGCTGCATCCATGTCCCTACAAAGGACGCAAACTCATCGTTTTTTATGGCTGCATAGTATTCCATGGTGTATATGTGCCACATTTTCTTAATCCAGTCTGTCACTGATGGACATTTGGGTTGATTCCAAGTCTTTGCTATTGTGAATAGTGCCGCAATAAACATACGTGTGCATGTGTCTTTGTAGTAGCATAATTTATAATCCTTTGGGTATATACCCAGTTTTGAGACAGGGTATCTCTCTATCACCCAGGCCGTAGTGCAGTGGTGCAGTCATGGCTCACTGCAGCCTCAATTTCCCAGGCTTAAGTGATCCACATGCCTGAGTAGCTGGGACTACAAATGTGCACCACTAGGCCCAACTAATTTTACTAGTAGTAGTAGTAGTAATAGTAGTAGTGATAGTAGTAGTATTTGTAAAGACGGGGTCTCCCTGTGTTGCCCAGGCTAGTCTCAAACTCTTGAACTCAAGCAATCCTCCCACCTTGGCCTTCCAAAGTTCTGAGATTACAGGCATGAGCCACCGCATCTGGCCTCATCTTACTACTTTTTTTATGGTGAGAATAGGCCAAAAGGCAAGCAAAAGCCTTATCCTGAGAGATGGTGAGATCCCCATCCTGGGATGTGTCCAGCAGCAGTTCCTGCCCAGGAAGCTGTGGAAGGGATGGAGGCATCGGATAATGCTTGTGCAGAGATGTAGCAATGTTGCTCTGCAGATTCAAGGGGAATAGGGACTTCAGGGATTCCTGGCTGTTTGAAAGAGAAGCAGCCAGACAAGGGAAGTGGTTGATGTGATGCAGGCTCCCTGGAGAGCTGCCCTTGGCAGGATGTGGAGTGAGAGAGGGTGGGCACTGGGAGGGAAAGGGTGGAGCCAAGCAGATGCCAGGAGCTTACAAGGTATGTAAGTGCCAGTTCTCAATGGTCCTCAGAATGTGTCCAGGTACCAACCTCATGAAATGTCCATGTAACAATGAAGGAGCTGGGCTTTGCGGTCAGTTTTGATACCAGCGGAAACTGAAACACAGGCAGATAGACACGCAGGAGCAGGGAGCAGGGAATGAGAAAGAGGCTGGGAATGAGGTGGGGGGTGGGGCAAAATCTTGGGAAGGGCTCTCAGCAACCACCAGCAGAGCCATCTGGTCAGCAGGGCCCCGGGACAGGGCCTCTGGTCAATGAGCTTTTTTCAAAGGCCTGTGAAAATACGTGACATGCCCAAAAAATAAAAAAAAAAAAAAAAAAGCTATTGTATCTAAAATATAAAGGGAAAAGTATGAAATTGAAAGGAATACATTTTAATTAAATGTCTATAAAACAAACAATGTCAACTTCATTCATGTTTAAATTTAGTGCTTCTGGATTCTCTGTTTGAAAATAATGCTAAAGTTTGGTTTTCTCCCTCCATAAAATGTACTATGCTTGCACAGTGCCGGCCTGGAGAACATAGCCAGACATGTAATCAGTGAGCAGCTAGAATTTCAAAAGCAAGATTAATAAAGTCTTTTTGATCCTTTCCACAGCAAAAATGTGACACTCAATGTGAAATATGGGTATATTCTAATGTGTTTGATACGATGTGGAATGCTGACTCCGTAACTAAAAGACCCTGGGACCTGTAATGGTCTTAAACTGGCCCTGGAATTGGGGTCCAGGCTAAATTGAACCAAATCTCGGAGGGGTGAAATGAGAGCCCAGCTGATGTCTGGGTAATAACAAGATTAGATGGAACCTCAGAACCTTCCATCTGAACACAAGTGCTTTTAACCCTGAAGGGCTGTTCAGACAGATGAGCTTTCAGAGGGTGGACGTGAAATTCTCTGGGAGGAAGAAGCACCTTTCAAGCGTGATGAACTGTTAAGTTAGGTCTCCACTAGGGCTAATGTAACTCAGGAAACAGAAAGTGAGCCAGACCAGGTGGGTGGTAAATGACTGCTTGACTGAGGGCTGGTGGCTGATGGCGGGTGACTGGTGCAGAGTCAGCCGCGGTAGGTCTCCTGACTGCAGCTGGGATGTGTCACCCACTCCAGCACTAAAATTCAACACTGATTGCCAATTCCCCTTTGAAGGGTACATTATTTTCTTTAATGATTTCACTCTTCCACTTGAGAAAAGGGAGGAGGAAAACAATTGCGTTCTCCAGACACCTCTTGCCCCCTCGTTCTCTGCCTTTGATCCTGTTCCCAAGCTTAGCTGTTACACGCCCTCCCTGTCACGCCCAGCTGTGTAGCCTCCCTGCCCAGCCCTCCCCAGCCAGGTTTCTTTGGCTGTGAGGCAGCAAAGGTGCCCAACAGACAACTCTTCTGCCCTCTCTCAGGCTGCGTTCACAGTTGGGAGCAGAGAGGCCAGACGGAGAAGAATGCCACCCAGCCTGGCTGCACAGGGCCCAAGGTGACTGGGAGGACCCAGGCTTCCCTCTCACCCCACCCCAGTGGCTCTGGGCAAATGACCTCAGCCTGAAGTGGCCAGTGAGGAGGCTTTTGTAGGGCCACTGGGGTTTGCCAGCTCCTCACCGGCAGATGACCTGGGGGAGGCAGTTTAATAGGTGTGTGCCCTTCTGTCATGTGTGTCAGTGACCAGAAAGGCAGAGACCAAAGAGCAAAGGTGAGCAGTGACCCTCTCCCAGCGAACAGGCCTGGCCCTCCTTCCCCAAGAGCCGTCCCCAGCCCTCCCCCTCCCTCCATGACAGAGAGCACACGTGGCCACTGTGGTTTTCATAATAATGAACTCATGAGGAACTAAAATTCACCTAGCACTTTCCAACTCCCAGAGAGCATTTCCATTTTATTTGATAGTGACAGTGATGCTGGGAACAAAGCAGGACAGGCATCAGCACTGTCTCTGTGTAATCGGTGACAACACGGTTCCAGGGTGCACTGGCTTGGCCAGTGTTCTGTGGCTAAGATGGGGACAAGCCCAGTGAGATTCAAACCTGAGTCTTCTGACTCCAAGACCCATAGTGAGCAGGCTTCAACCCTGAGAACCAACAGGGAAGCACCGGCTCTCATGGAGGAGGCAACCAGGAAATGAGTGTGGATTTGGAGTTGGGATGCACACAGGGTGAGTACCCGTGACCCTAGAATCAGAATATCTGTCTCAAGAAGCTTTCGGGGCTCTTAGTGCACCCAAAGACCCAATCTGCTGAATCATTAATTCATTCAATTTAATCCATTTGTCAAATGATTAATTCACTGATTTTTCCAAATTTACTTGTTGTAGTAGTAACAGCTTGAACAGTAATGTTTTAACAGTGAAAATGTTGGCCAAACAAACATCTGTAGAAATTAACATGTTTTGCACATGAAACGCTACCTTCTGGGCAGAATTCCAGCCTTGAACTATATGATTAGATTGTCTTGGGTACCTCTGGTTTCTTTACGTGCTTTTGAATGTAAGTGTATATTTTCAAACTTGAAACACTTGAAGTATTTTTTCATCAGTTTCTCAAAAGACATTTAAGCCTTAACTTGATTGAGGAAGTGTGGAGAATAGGTACACAGAAGAACCTGGCCCTGGAGGCAGCCCTGCCTGGTGTGTGAGCCAGCTCTGCCCCTGTCTTAGCTTTGGCACCTCGGTCGAGTGACTTAGACATATGTGATAGGAGCTCGGCCATATCGCTTACAAATACTAGGGGAAAAAAACACATCATAGCAATAACAAGGTTATTTCTAGGTGGTGGCTTGTGAGTAACTTTACTTGCCTTTCAAAATACTTTTTATTATTTATTTATTTATTTATTTATTTATTTATTTATTTATTTAGAGACGGAGTCTCGCTTTGTCACCAGGCTGGAGTGCAGTGGCACCATCTCGGCTCACTGCAACCTCCACCTCCCGGGTTCAAGCGGTACTTCTGCCTCAGTCTCCTGAGTAGCTGGGATTACAGGCATGTGCCACCACGCCCGGCTAATTTTTATATTTTTAGTAGAGACGGGGTTTTGCCATGTTGGCCAGGCTGGTCTCAAACTTCTGACCTCAGGCAATCCGCCTGCCTCAGCCTCCCAAAGTGCTGGGATTGCCAGCGTGAGCCACCACGCCCGGCTAAATACTTTTTGATGTTTTAAAACATCCCTTGAATAATTTTAAGTGTTCACTGTGGAAGAGGAACCACACCAGAGGGCTTCATATATGTTATTTTAAACCATATATGTTGTTTTAAACTTCATATATGTTGTCATAAACCCACAAGATAGGTAATATTATCACTCATTTACAAAGAAACTGAGATTCGAAAGCATTAAGTAACTTGCACAAATCCCACAACTCTAATGAGCCTGACTTCCAACCTGTCTGACTTCAAAGCTCATGCTAATTTGTACTTTCTCTGGCTCAACTGGTGTCCTCCTCTATTAAATGGGTGTAATATTTGTATCTTAAAATATGGTGGGAGGATGGAATGAAATGATAGGTATGAAAGTCCACCGCAAATGATAAAGCCTTCAACAAAGAATATTAATAACGTACACATAGTGTGCGCCCGGTACTGGGCTGTTCCAAGGGCTTTGTAGATACCACGTTCCCTTAATCATCTCAGTGATCCTGTGAGGCAGGTGGCCATTATCCCCATTTTACAGAAAGGATATTGAAGAACAGAGAAGCTAAGTAATATGCCAGGGTCAGACCACTGCACATATACCAGTTATCCAGATGGGAGCCTTTCAATTATAAATGACTCCCAAGTCACCTGTTTCCCAATCTTCTCCCCAAGTCCTTCCCCAGGGATACACTGTACCTTACTAGGTGGCAGGTAGTCCACCTGGCTCAGCAGGAGGTCAGAGATGAGAGGTCAGGCATTAGGTTCAGCGCTCCATGGTATGCACGGACCTTGCTTTCTGAGGACTGCCTGGGACAACCACGCACTCCAAAGACACTGCTGCCACCTGCTGTTCACACATTCTCCACCCAATGGCTTCTCCCCAGCACCTACATGCGTGAGCCTCTCAAGAACATTACCGTCTTTCCCAGACCCGTTCTGCAGCCTGGGTAAAAGAATTTAAACTTTTGCTCAATTTCAAATGCAAGAAGGGTAAACCCTTAGAAATAGAAGAACTTGAATAAGGGAGCTGAGACACACTTCTGAGCAGTGTGACCTCGGGGCCCTTAGCCTCTTTAAGTCTGTTTCCTCATTTGTAAAATGAAGACACCATAATAACATGTGCTTCATGCAATTGTTTTTAAGATAAAATAAGATTTTTTTTCCAATCTACAAGTTACTTTCCTATCAGAAAAAAAATGTTAAATATGTAAAGGGCAAGGCAGGATGGGACACAATTAAACATCCTAAATACCTAAAACCATCTCTGCTTACATTACCGTGTTTAACAAATCTTTAACATTTTTTCATAATAAGGCATCTTGATTTATATTTTGCTACTGATTTTGAGCTTATCAAAGTAAATTCTGTCATTCTATTTGCATTTTATTGAGTATCTGAACCAGAAATGTGAAATGGGGAAAAGGTTACCTGATTTTTTTTTTAATGAAAAAAGCTTTCATAATTAAAATGGTCTCTTCCATCTGAGATTCTCAGAATATTTCCAAGATTCTGGTTCACAAGTTTCACATCACTTCTTTCAGGCAAATGGGCAACCGAAAACAGAGAAAATTGGAGTGGCCTTTTTCCACTTAAGTTCCCTTGGGAACTGACACAAATAGCAAAGCTAAGAGGCCTGGCTCCCGCTATGCAGCTATTAACATCACACCAGATTCTGTTTGCCTGAAAACTCCTTCTGACTGAGTCTAGATGCCAGTTGTTAGATGATAGTCAATTTGCATGTTGTAATATTCCTGGATGCTTAACTTATGTTGCTGGTTTAGAAGTTCAGTAAAACTGAAACGGTGTTATTAAGTTCCAGTAAGAATGTGTAAACTATTTCAGTAGTATCCACCCTGCTGCATACCATAGACCTGGATGTCATGGTTTAAAGGGGCAGATCTAGCTGCTCTCACCCTCTCAAGGGGAGGTTGAGTACCAGCTCACTCTCCTATGTCCTTGGTATGGACAAAAGGCTAACTGAAGACACTATCAGCTACCTGGATTTATCTATCTGGTGACAAAACTTTTCCCTCTAAAAAAGTAGCCCTTGAAAAGTGTCTTTCCTTTGTGGAAATAAAAATAGCATTTTAAAAGAATAGCATTTGATACCTATTAAATTAGTAAAATTTTATAATAAATTGCCCAATGCTGGAATGTTAGCAATGAGATAAAATATGTTAACGGCATCAACATTTGTGGGATCCTTTTGGAAAGCAATAAAAATATATTTGCAGGAACTCTAAAGAGTTTTTACGCTTTGAGCTAATAATTCTATCCTGGAGACTTTAGTTTTCAACAAAGGCAAAAAGCTATATTTAAGAAGTCAGTTGTTGTAGCATTATTTTTATTTTTTGAGACAGCATTTCGCTCTTGTTGCCCAGGCTGGAGTGCAATGGTGCAATCTCAGCATACTGCAACCTCCGCCTCCCAGGTTCAAATAATTCTCCTGCCTCAGCCTCCCAAGTAGCTGGAATTACAGGTGTATGCCACCATGCCCGGCTAATTTTGTATTTTTAGTAGAGATGGGGTTTCACTATTTTGATCAGGCTGGTCTCGAACTCCTGACCTCAGGTGATCCACCTACCTCGGCCTCCCAGTGTGCTGGGATTACAGGTGTGAGCCACCGTGCCTGGCCTGTTTGTTGTAGTATTATTAATAGTAGAAAAAGAAAAACCTGGAGACAACCTACATCCTGACCCAAAAGGAATCACAATTAATTCAGTTCATGGAGTGTTATTTCACCATTAAAATGATAAACACGGAGGCTATGTAGGAATATGGATGCCTATCAAAGTATAATCACAAAAAGAAGAAAAAAGAAATGTGGAGAAATGCTTAAGTGAAAAAAGGGCAGAATACCAAAATGATATGTACATTGTAACTACAGCCCTCTTAAGTGCTTCTGGATGCCAACTAGGCTGTAATGGGCAAGAACACAGAGCCATGTTAAGATGGTAGAATTCTGGATGATTTCTCTTTTTTATTTCCAAATTCCCTTAATGTGTTTTCATTATAAAAAGAAAACTGGGGGCCAGGCGCGGTGGCTCAAGCCTGTAATCCCAGCACTTTGGGAGGCCGAGGCGGGCGGATCACGAGGTCAGGAGATCGAGACCATCCTGGCTAACACGGTGAAACCCTGTCTCTACTAAAAATACAAAAAACTAGCCAGACGCGGTGGCAGGCACTTGTAGTCCCAGCTACTCGGGAGGCTGAGGCAGGAGAATGGTGTGAACCCGGGAGGCGGAGCTTGTAGTGAGCTGAGATCCAGCCACTGCACTCCAACCTGGGCGATAGAGTGAGACTCCGTCAAAAAAAAAAAAAAAAAAACTGGCCTTTCAGGGTGTAGATATTCTGAGTTAACCTAGTTACTCTACAGAGGACCTCTTTCTGCAATGGGGAGGCAGCCATGATCTATTTGGAAAAGCCAATGATTTCTCATTCTGTCGTAGTAAGCTGCAAGATAAATTCATCAAGCACTACAATGATCAAATATGATATATTGCAATTGGAAGAAGCAAGGCAGAAAAATATCCTCTATTAAAGAATCTTGTGCTCCTAAATTTTCAGTATGTTGATCTGGGTTGATCTGTGCTAAGGTGACACTTGTCTAGCCTTGATGGAAGAATTATAAAGTGACTATGAAATATGTCAAGGCCTGTTTCACTACCAACTTGCATTTGACTAGCACTTTATAATTGTATTTATTTATTTATTTAGAAACAGTCTCACTCTGTCACCCAGGATGGAGTTCAGTGACGCAGTCTCAGCTCACACTGACATCCGCTTCCCAGGCTCAAGCAATTCTTATGCTCCAGTCTCCCAAATAGCTGGGATTACAGGCACCCGCCACCATGCCCAGCTAATTTTTGTAAATTTAGCAGAGACAGGGTTTCACCATGTTGGCCAGGCTGGTCTCGAATTCCTGACCTCAAGTGATCCACCCACCTTGGCCTCCCAAAGTGCTGGGATTACAGGCATAAGCCACCGCACCCGGCCTATAATTTGTAAAATGTTTTCACATCTTTTATCAAGTTTGAGTTTCCCAACTCTGCATGGAAGGCAGGGCATGTAGTATTTTATACATGGGGACACTGAGGCTTAGAAAACTAAGTGATTTGCCCAAGTTCACACAGCTAGTAAACAGCAGAGCTGAAACTAAATGTTGGAGAGTTGTCTGTCATAAGGGGACATGCCTAAACACTCACTTTCAGTGAGTGTTGGCATGTAGCATATCAACTCTGAGCTACATGGATTATGGAGAAAATACTGATTGACTTTTTAAGCGCAGAAAGGAATTTTTTTTTTTTTTAGACGGAGTTTCTCTCTTGTTGCCCAGGCTGGAGTAGGATGGTGCAATCTCAGTTCACTGCAACCTCTGCTTCCCGGGTTCAAGCAATTCTCCTGCCTCAGCCTCCCGAGTAGCTGGGATTACAGGCATGTGCCACCACACCCAGCTAATTTTGTATTTTTTTAGTAAAGACGGGATTTCTCCATGTTGGTCAGGCTGGTCTCAAACTCCCAACCTCAGGTGATCTGCCCGTTTCGGACTCCCAAAGTGCTGGGATTACAGGCATGAGCCACGGTACCTGGCCCAGAAAGGAATGTTTTGTGAGGTATGAATGGTTAGTGTGCCTGGGGAGGCCCACGCAATGACCTGCTGGAGAGCCTGATAGCAACGTGGTAAGGCCAGAGTGTGGTACAATTGCAGGAAGATGACTCAGGACCTCAGTACCCACAAATAGGGGGCATCTATGAGAGGGAGGCAGAGGTATGCAGTACCTGATGGAGACTTTGGGAGGAAGATCTAAGGGTGAACCTAGCTTTAGATCTTTGGTCCCGCAGTGATCAAGAGAGCTCAGAGGAAAACCTTTCAAACTTAGACCGGGGCATAGAAATAAAGGGAATAACTCTTGGGATGGTTTCTAAGAAAGAACTAAGTAGCTACACATTGATAGTAACAGTTATATTCCTAGCCTCCCTGTGGTTCCTGACATGTCTCTGGGTGCCTATGCTTGAGCCAGCAAGCTCGGGCTTCTCACGCTGGGGTCTGCAGACTCACCCCCAGACATCTATGGAGTTTCAAATTCTGTCTTTCCATTTGATTACCATTTAAAATTAGATTCATGGTTGCAGGTTCTGGGTCCTCTGGCCAGCCACTGAGTACCATAACATGGTTTCACAATCTTCACTGGCACTGTGTTTAGATGGGATTGGAGCCAAATAATGCTATTTGCATTGTCACAGGCTAGAGGGAAAAAGAATAGAGGTGGACTTACTATGTAAACAAGTAGAGGCCAAAGGACATCACAAAGCATTGTATGCAAAATGTTTTCCTAGTCACTCAAATGGAAAAATGGTGGATACCCAGAGTTAACACACAGTCCGTGGGGTACAGGCATGGAATATGCTCAAGAAAAAATATCTGCCCACAACCCCCAGAGGGAGGTGCAGACACCAACCAAGCAAGCCAGAGTCAGGATCTGGTTCCTGGAGGCTGGAATCCAGGGAAGCCAGAGAGGAGAGAGCCAGAAGGTGAGTGAGAATCCATATTCTTCAACAGCAGTCCAGTGCTAAGACAGGGCATGAGACCAGCTCCACCAGAAACCAGCCAGCATCTTAACCGGGGAGGAAGGAAGGTGTGTGCTGGGCAAGTGGGGCACGTGACAGAGTGGAACTGAAGTGGCCGTCACTTGCCCTTAGGCCAGCAGGTAAGATTGGGGTGACCCATGTATCTTATGGTAATGAACAAAATCATTACCATGGCATTGTCTTTTTTTTTTTTTTTTTTTTTTTTTTTGAGACAGTCTTGCTCTGTCGCCCAGGTTAGCGTGCAGTGGCACGATCTTGGCTCACTGCAACCTCCACCTCCCAGATTCAAGTGATTCTCATGCTTGAGCTTCCGGAGTAGGTGGGATTACAGGTGTATGCCACCACACCTGGCTGGATTTTTGTATTTTTAGTAGAGATGGGGTTTCACCATGTTGGCCAGGCTGGTATTGAACTCCCGAACTCAGGCGATCCACCCGCCTCGGCCTCCCAAAGTGCTGGAATTTTTTTTTTTAAACACCCCCACCCCTTCAACCCCTCTCTATCGTGCAAAGTGCAGCCAAGGTGGAGAATCCTAGATGTTAATGACGAAGCCGGAGGTGTGGCTGGGGTCACTGCGCAGCTGTGTGTAGATCTCCACAATGAGGCACAGGGGCCTTCCTTAGAAGTGCATTGGGTATTAACAGTGATTAAGCATTAATTTGCTTTCCTCATTCCTTCCCCTTCTCATAATGTGTAATTGAACAAACGTAATGGCGAGTTTGGAGCCCACTGGCCAGGCTCCCTGTCCAAGAGCCTTCAGCCTCATCCTAAGGTACACACTTCTCTCCTGCACTGTGTGCTGGGAGGCTGGGTTTCTAGCCTTTGGGTAGCAGAATCTGACTGAATGTTCCAAAGGGATCCACTCACTTTAACAAAGGACTTTTTTTTCTTTTCTTTTCTTTTTTTTTTTTTTTGAGACAGGGTCTTGCTCTGTTGCCCAGGCTGGAGTGCAGTAGCACAATCTCAGCTCACTATAATATCTGCCTCCGGGGTTCAAGCAATTCTCATGCCTCAGCCACCAAGTAGCTGGGATTACAGGCATGTGACACCACGCCCGGCTAATTTTTGTATTTTTAGTGGAGATGGGGTTTTGCCATGTTGGCCAGACTCCTGGCCTCAAACTCCTGGCCTCAAGCCACCTGCCTTGGCCTCCCAAAGTGCTGGGATTACAGGCTTGAGCCACTACCCCCAGCCACAAGTGACTTTAATTAGGATATCCAAATGGTGCCACCAGGATACTTAGGCCCAGAGACTCAAAAGTGAAATCCTGGAAATTCTGTCTCGACAAAGCAACCAAGTGTCTTGTTATTTTTTAAAAAAAATCACACTGTGGCCAGGCGCAGTGGTTCAGGCCTGTAATCCCAGCACTTTAGGCGGCCAAGGCAGGGGTATCACTTGAGGTCAGGAGTTCGAGATCAACCTAGCCAACATGGTGAAACTTTGTCTCTACCAAAAATACAAAAAGTAGCTTAGTGTGGTGGCGCACGCCTGTGGTCCCAGCTATTTAGGAGGCTGTGGCCTGAGAATCACTTGAACCTGGGAGGCGGAGGTTGCAGTGAGCCAAGATCATGCCACTGCACTCCAGCCTGGGTGACAGAGTGAGACTCCGTCTCAAAATAAAATAAAAAATAATGTTGGGGAAAACGTGTTCATGCAGATTCTTATACCAGAGAATCTATTCTAACTGAAAAGGGAGAAAGGGCAAGGATTCCAAGACATGCCTGTTAGAGACATCCAGCCTACAGCAATGAGGCAGAGATTGCTCTGGACTGCGTTGACTTTTGCACCCAGAGTTATTTGGTTTGACAGACTGCCAAATCCTGAAGTTCAAAAGAGCATCACAAGTGGGGAAAGGGGCCAACATTCTTGGGGTTGGATTCCCAGAATTCTCCAAATATGAGTCTCCATAAGTAAACCTCTCAGTCTAAGGCTCCCTCATGATCATGGTTTGGTTTTAGAGATAGTCCCTTTCCCCACCGCAAAGAATGTTTGGGGAATTCTGATGATAAAAACATCAACCATGGCGGCCACCTACGAACTTGAACTTAGATATGTAAACTTCTCCCAGAAGCCACCAACACAGTCATGTCTGAAGTTCACAAGGATGGAGCAACCCCCTCACACTGAAGGCAGCTGTTTTCATTAGGCCTGTCACAAAATACACAAGAGCTAGCATTTCCTCCTTTGAAAAATGTTTCATTGCAGACCAGGCACGGTGGCTCACGCCTGTAATCCCAGCAATTTAGGAGGCCAGGAGAGTGGATCATTTAAGGTAAGGAGTTCAAGACCAGCCTGGCAAACATGGCGAAACTCCATCTCTATGAAAAATACAAAAATTAGCTGGGCATGGTGGTGTATGCCTGTAGTCCAGTTTAGGAGGCTGAGGCATGAGAATCACATGAGAATCACTTGAACCTGGGGAACCTGGGAGGCGAAGGTTGCAGTGAGCTGAGATCATACCACTGCACTCCAGCCTGGGCGACAGAGCAAGACACTGTCAAAAAAAAAAAAAAAAAAAAAAATCAGGCTACTTAATAGTAATTTACATATGTGGTGAAGCTTGATTCCATCTTCGAAACTTTCCACCTCTTGCCTCATATTCAAACTGTCACCATCTCCTGTTAGATTTTTACCGCCAAACTACCTCTGAGAAACCAACCACTCCTCTTCTTCTCCATTGCTACCACCCCAGCCAGGTCATCTTCATGTCTCACCTCTGTTACCAAAAGAACTTCCTAACTGCTCTCCCTACACCAATCCTGTCCTCTCCTCCCTCCCCATAAAAGCTATTGACCACGCTACAATCAGGAAGATGGTTTCAGCACACTTGATGCCGTCCCCACTCTGTTCTTGCTGAAAATCTTTGCTCTTAGGCTAAAACTCAAAACCCTCAGGTTGGCCCCTGCCTGCCTATACAACCCCTCTTGACCTTTCCTCCCCACCTGTCTGTCTCTGCCTGAAGCCACAGTCACCTCCCAGCTCCCCAACTTCTCCCTGTCACCTATCCGATGATCACAGTTCAAATGGCACTTCCACTGGGAAGTTTCCCTTGAGGACCCCCAATCTGGGGCAGGTCTGTTTTAAATTTTCATTAACCTTGTTTCTGTCTTTAAGAGCAATTAATCTTCATTTATAATTACACATACTTGAATGTGAAGATGTGATAACAGAAAATTCATTTTCTCTACTGGCCTCTAGGCTCTCTGAGCCTTACCCAGAGCCTGGCGCATAAACAGGTTCTTGCAGAATGTTTGTAGGATGATTTTTCAGAAAGGTAGAAATTGACTAATACAGAAAATTGAAAATCAGTTTTTTGTTTTTTGTTTTTTTTTTGTTTGTTTGTTTTTTTTTTTTTTTTTTTTTTTTTTT
>NC_045439.1:103026475-103086730 GCF_002776525.5 Piliocolobus tephrosceles | reverse complement strand
AGCCTGTAAATTAAACCATGGGTAAGATTTTTTTTTTTTTTGGAGACCGAGTCTCGCTCTGTCGCCCTGGCTGGAGTGCAGTGGCACGATCTCGGCTTACTGCAAGCTCCGCCTCCCGGGTTCACTCCATTCTCCTGCCTCAGCCTCCCGAGTAGCTGGGACCACAGGCGCCCGCCACCACACCCAGATAATTTTTTGTATTTTTAGTAGAGACGAGGTTTCACCGTGTTAGCCAGGATGGTCTCGATCTCCTGACCTCACGATCCACCCGCCTCGGCCTCCCAAAGTGCTGGGATTACAGGTGTGAGCCACCACGCCTGGCTGAGAATCAGTTTTTTTAAAAAAGGTCACCACGAAGGAGGTATTCCCCAAATTTTGAGACAAGGTTACTAATAAAACTCAGTACATAATGGATGAGATTATTTCTGCACAGTATCCAGAAAGGAAAGTCCTAACAAGTTATCAAAAAGACAGGAGAAGGGCAGAGCAGAGCAGACTTTGGAACCTGGGATGTGTGGCCAAAAGTCAGAGAGGTAGGGAGAGAAGGGCAGGGAGCTGTGAGGTCCTGGATAACACTGGGTCAAATACTATCACTGGGGACTGGTTTGTAACATGATCTGTCAGAGAGGTTAATGGACGGGCACTATTAATGGGAACCCAGGATGGGACAGGTTCCATCAAGCAACCATAAAAGATGACTTGTAACTGTATCAGAGATGGAGAGTTGGGAGTAAGTAGAGCAGTACCTGACAATCAGCACTGGAGTCCGTCTGACAAAAGTCTACAGTGTCTACAAGAAGGGAAGCCTGAGTGTCAGAAGTTTCCTCTCCTTGTTGATTGGATGGCAGACTGGGACCCAGCTGCTTTGCAGCCAGCTGATGACCCATTCATGGAGGTTGCACACACCCCTGTATTCTGGTTTCAGGTTCCTCAGCAGCCTCTGCCCATAGGCTGGCTTAACTATGATCCTGCTATGGGAAGAGAAAAAAACTGACCCAAGGAGATAGGCTGAATAATGGCTCCCTCCAGATGTCCATGTCTTCATCCCTGTAACCTGTGAATACATTACTTTATGTGGCAAAAGGGACTTTGTGGCTGTGATTAAACTAAGAACGTTGAAATGAGGAGATTCTCCAGGATTGTCCGATGCACCAAATCTAACAAGAAGGAGTCCGGGTCATCAGAGTCATAGAGGCTGGAAGCTGCTATGCTGCTGGCTTTGAAGGCAGGTGAAGGGGCCAAAGAATGAGGGTGGTCTCTAGAATCTGGAAAGGGCAATTAAATTGATATCCCCTAGAGCTTTCAGAAGGAATGCAGCCCTGCCCACACCTTCATTTAAAACCAGTGGAACTGATTTTGGACTTCTGACTGCTAGAATTGTAAGATAATAAATGTGTATTGTTTGAAGCTACTAAGTTTGTGGTCATTTGTTACATCAGCAACAGAAAACTAATACACTAACAAGCATAAATATCTCGTCAACAGATCAGTACCCAGATCATTCATGAGCCTCTGGAGAGTCTGGTATCTGTCATTCAGTCCCCTGGGCCACATTACTGCTAGGAGGTCACCAAATCAAGTTTCTGGATCTGCTAAGCTGTGTCCCCATGTAACTGACCTCAACCTCTCCAAGGTCCTTCCACCCTGGGAAGCCTGGCCTGGCCTGAGGAACGGCTGGCTTTTCCTCATGAAAACCACGCCGAATGGTCGCTGATCGCTCATGATTTGTGGGCTGTCAGGTGAGGTTTGGGAATACAGCATAGACTTTGGTACCAGGGAGGCCTGGTTCACAGCCCCTCTCTACCAGTCGTGTGATCATGAATGAGTTACTTAACTTCCTTCAACCTGGAAAATGGAGGTGACATCTCTCTAGTGTATAGTTCTGTAAGGATCGACAGAGACGATATGTATCTAATACCAAACACAGGGTCAGGCCTAGGGTAGGCTTCCAATCAAGCTTGCCCCTTCCTGCTCACATACCCATGAGTCTTGCCATGCTCATCTCTTTGTATACCGGACACTTCAGCTACTTCCTCTTCCGTGTTATAAGCCCCATGGCGGCCCTGTGTTCTGTTAGCCCCCTGGCTACAAGTCAGTGACCTTACCCATCATCTTCCTAGTGGCCTGCTCACTTAGTTGGGGTTTCCCCGCAAGTAGAACCTGAGACAAGGATTCCAGCTCAGGTAGTGTGTGGGAGATGATCCTAGGAAGCACCACTGAAGATGTGAGACAGGGAAAGGAAGGAGACAATGAAGGATGAGAGATCATGCAAGTTACCTACATGGCTGAAGCTTGATCCCCTTGGGGAACTCAGAAACTGTTATCCCAGAAGGGCAAAAGTGCTGAGGCATTTTACACCTACTCCCATCCGTCTTTATTTTTTTGAAGGGGTCAGTAGTTACTCCCCAACACTTCCTGCCTGCTGCACTCGTGGACAAGACAGGCTCCAGCACCAGAGTCCTCAGGCAGGCACTGGCAACTGGAAGGGCTGACATGGGGAGGTGGGAGGCACAGCTGCCACATCTTAGGAGTATCACTTTGGCTACCTCTCTCCCTGGTCACAGCTTCCCCCTGGCCTTGCCTATTCCTTGACCAGTCACAAGCTCAACCTGCCTATTGCATTGTTCAGACCTAACTGCATCCTAGTCTCTAGCTCCTCCAATTTGCAAACAGATAAATGAAAGGAATTTGTAAAAAGATTTTATTGTATATATTTAAGATATATAACATGCTGCTTTGATATACACATAGATAATGAAATGGTTTGTGACAAGAAGGGAGACCATTTCCTCAGCAAACTAACAGCTGCTCTCTCTGGTCTGGGCCTTCTACTCTACCTTTAAACATCCCGCATCACTATCTCCATTTTGCAACTCTTAAAGCTCCAGTCTGCATACGTCAAAGGCTGATCAGGTTCAATAAAATTTTTTTGTCACCTTTAAAACCTCTAATTCTTTCTCCCAGCTAATCACATAAAAGTTACAAGCATCTCTGGGTTATCATTATGGCCCTGTTATCATTACCTGAGAATGTTTGAAAAACATCCCACAGAGAACTCTAACTAAAAAAGTCTGGAAAACCAGAGGGTCACCGTATCAAACACTTGTTTATCACAGGCCGGGTGAAGCGCTGGGAGACGAGGTTACTAGATATACCCAGGCCTCAAGATCCAACTCTGACACCCTAGACGCTGTTCATTAGTAAGAAATCGTTATGGAGGGCCTACTAGATGCAGAGTGCTTGTGTTGGCTTCCATCAAGAACAGAGAGAGGTTTGAGAAGCTTCCAGAAAGAACTTCTCTTTCCTAAAACAATGCTGAACCTATTCCAACTTCCACTATCAGGGAAGTTTTTTTCTTTTCTCTTTCTCTCCCTCTTTCTTTTTTTTTCCCTTTCTTTCTTTCCTTCCTTCTTTCTTTTTTCTTTTCTTTTCTTTTCTTTCCTCTTACCCAGCACCATCTTCTATAGTGAACCTCTTGCTGGGAGGTTTAGAATTTTTGTACCATGTGGCTGAAAGGGACCTCAGAGTGCATGCTGCTTTACAGATACAGATTCTAACATTTGGAAGGGAAATCATCAGCCTGAAGTGAGCCTACCTCATTGGTGGTAGAGCAGGGCCTGAAAGCCTTGCCTCTTGTCCCTAGTGCTTGCCTGCTTTATCCTTTAAACTGTTACTAGGTCGGGCGCGGTTGCTCATGCCTGTAATCCCAGCATTTTGGGAGGCCGAGGCAGGTGGATCATGAGGTCAGGAGTTCAAGACCAACCTGGCCAAGATGGTGAAACCCTGTCTCTATTAAAAATACAAAAATTAGCCGGACGTGTTGGTGGGTGCCTGTAATCCCAGCTACTCAGGAGGCTGAGGCAGAGAATTGCTTGAACTCGGGAGGCAGAAGTTGCAGTGAGCCACGATCATGCCACTGCACTCCAGACTGGGCCACACAGCAAGACTCCATCTCAAAAAAAAAAAAAAAAAAAAAGGTATATAAGGCAGCCAGCACATAGCAGTCACAAAGCAGTCTAATAATAATCATGAGCTGTCACCATTTGTCTCCCTATAGGTGTGACATGGCTTAGTCCAACTTAAGATCCACTCCTGACTTGAATTCCATTTTTCCAGACCCCTGATAGGTTTGGTTCTCTCCAGCTAAAACTCAAGATCTACAAATGAAAATCTTCAGAGAATTCTACTTAGTAGCAGACTGCTAAAGCTACTCTGTAAATGAGTAGTCATAACCAATTGATTTCACCATTTTTCTATAAAAAGTGCAGTTTTACACTCATTCATATAAAGTTTTCAATACATGTTTGTTGAAACTTACCATGTGACCAGCATTGGGCTCACCCTGGAGAAAACTAAGTCTCTAATCTGAGGGAATTCACAAGTCATTGGCAGAGAAATCTCAAAGAACAAACCCAAAAAGTCTAGTACAATTGTAACATGGGGCTAAGTGTGACAATAGAGGAATGCAGAGCACAAAGAGGGAGGAAGACACTGTTTGCCAGGTGGATGCTGGAGGAAAAAACCTTCCAGGAAGAAGGAAAAGCCTGTCCAATGCCCTGGAGGCATTTAACAGCCATCTATTTTAATAGAACTGAAATCGACTCACAGGCGCATAGAGATGGGGTAGGAGGGAGGAGCCTGATTCTGAGAAGCCCTTTGTATCAGGCACGTTCTTAGCTGCAAATTCAAAGACCACTCTGGCCAGTTAAATAGAAAATGAATTTATTAAAACATATGGGGTGGGATGGCTGCATATTTTATCTCCTCATTTGAGAGGGAAAGTGGAGTTATTTTTAATTATGCCAGGATTGCAAGTGTAAAGGACACATGAATGAAGTCTTTTAAGATTCGGATGCTCCCAGAAGCTGGGGCGTTGAGAGCGGTCTTGCGACCGGTCCAGTGGTGGGTAAAGGGGGGCAGCCCTGCCATGCTATGAGAGCCCCTGCCGTTTGCTGCCCAGAGAGCTGCATGTCTCATCCAACACCCTCAATGGCATTGCCAGCTTCTGAATACGTGCCCCTCTGATTGGTGAGGCCTGCTTCACACACGTGCTGCCAAGCGAAGGGAGACGGACTGGGAAAGCAAATTCCTGATGGCACCACCTACCCGCTCCATATGGGACCTCCCTGCGGCTTTGAATGGCACCCTGGTCAGCTCCTGGAGAAAGGCCGTTGAAGTGGACTTGGCAGGGGAAATAGTACCTGAAGCAACCAAATGTTCACTTGAAATTACACTGTTTTGATAGCTAGATGTGACCGATAAGGTGTTGGACCAGATGGAGATATCACTAAAGTTTCCCTCTACCCAGGTGGGGAGGGATTTGGCCAAGCAAAGCAGATAGCAATTACTGGGGAAACCAAAACCTTCGATGTTTATATTCCAGTGGATTGGGAGCTCTTAAACAACCAGTTACAGTTGTTAACTGCCCTCTTGGGGCTATGAAAAACCCAGACCTTCCAGGGTCAGAGGCCTGGCCTCCCTTCTTGGCAGAAGAGGAAATGAAGTTCATTCGTTTGTGGTGAACCTGATTCTGTAAAAACAAAACCCATTTTTTTTTCTCAATAGGTTATCCTACCACATGTCCAACCATAGGAGTCTGGAGTTTCTCTTATGGTTAAGCTTTAGAGCATTTTGAATAGGAGTTAGATATGGTTATAATTGAGTTTCAGAACATTCATCCTGGTTCATATTCCGTCTTTTTGTTGTTGTTGTTGTTGTTTTTGAGACAAGGTCTCACTTTGTCACCCAGGCTGGAGTGCAGTGGTGCAATATTGTCTCACTGCAGCGTCAACCTCCTAGGCTCGAGTGATCCTCTCACCTCAGCCTCTCGAGTAGCTGGGACCACAGGCGCACACCACCACACCCGGCTAATTTTTGTATTTTTTGTAGAGATGGGGTTTCACCATGTTACCCAGGCTGATCTTGAACTCCTGAGCTCAAGCAATCTGCCTGCCTTGGCCTCCCAAAGTGCTAGGATTACAGGTGTGAACCACCATGCCTGGCCATCTTTATTTTTTTAATTAAACTTTTCCACAAGTTTATTGCTAGCACATAGAAACATAATTGATATTTTATGCTTATATTGTATCCTACAACCTTGCTGGACACATATTTTAATTTTAGGAGGTGTTGCGTTTTTCTTTGCCTTTTAAGATTTTTTTTTTTTTTTTTTTTTTTTTTGATTTGGAGTTGGAGTCTTGCCCTGTCACCCAGGCTGGAGTACAGTGGCGTGATCTCAACTCACTGCAACTTCTGCCTCCTGGGTTCAAGTGACTCTCGTCCCTCAGCCTCCCCAATAGCTGGGACTACAGGCTTGCACCACCATGCCTAGCTAATTTTTGTATTTTTAGTAGAGACAGGGTTTCGTCATGTTGGCCAGGCTGGTCTCAAACTCCTAGCCTCAAGCAATCTGCCTGCCTCGGCCTCCCAAAGTGCTGGGATTAACAGGCGTGAGCCACCGCGCCTGTTCCTTTAAAATTGTTTACGTAAGCAATCATGGCATCTGTAAATAAGGACAATTTTATCTCTTTCTTTTTAATCTTTGTGCTTTTAATTTTCTTTCTTGCCTTATTGCACTCGATATCATTTCTAGCACCTTGTTGAATAAGAATGATGAGAGTAGACATACTTGCTTCGTATGTCTTTCCCACTAAACATAACGTTAGCAGATTTTTTTGTTAGATGTTTTTCATCAAGTTGAAGAAGTTTTTCTCTATTCCTATTTTTCTAAGAGTTTTTTCGGTCATGAATGTGTTTTGCCTAATAATTGATACGTTCGCATAAATTGATATATTCATGTGATTTTTCTTTTTTAGCTTGTCAATGCGGTTAATAATACACACTAAACTGAGATACAGTAAGACAGGACTTGTGGCTAGAAGAAGCTGTAGAAGAACATTTCTTCTTCTAAAGAAATAGCTGCAGAAAGAGATAAGGTACTACTTGGGAGGACGAGGCAGGAGAATTGCTTGAACCTGGGAGGTGGAGGTTGCGGTGAGCTGAGATCGCACCATTGCACTCCAGCCTGGGCAACAAGAGTGAAAAGTAATAAAAGGTCTGTTTGTAACTTCATATCTTTGGTACAGTGTGGAGCTAGAATTCCAGAAGCAATAGATTTTTAAAACAGCTTTAGGGAAATGGGTGGAGCTGAAATAAGACATAAAGAAGGGAGATGGCAAGAGAGAGAAAAGAGGAAAAGAGAAAGGGAAAGGAAAGGAGAAAAGCATCTCTAAAGGGAAAGGAGATGCCTGCTGAGCGTCTACTGTGTGCCCTGCGCTGTTCCAGAAGTTGAGGATCCAAAATTTCTTCTAGGCTCCCCAAAGAAGTCCCAGTCTGGTAAGGAATCTGACAAGTAGTTAAATGATACAAAGTGTTAACTGTTGTTAAGGAAGTGTGCACACTGAGGGGCAAGATGGTTAGGGCGAGAACACCCATGGGACGGGAACTAGGAAGGCTTCTTGGAGGTGACGCTTGATCTGAGGGTAAGCAAAGGAAAAAAAGGAAAGAGAGACAGAAAGATAGGAAAAACAACGAAGAGACAAGAAAAGGGAAAAGAGGAAGGGCTCGATGCGATCGGCGCTCGGGTCGTCAGGCGTCGACTGCTAGGGTCTGACCGCGGTCCCCGCCCCCGTCCCGCCCCCTGTCCTTCCCTCCGCCCCGAGCCGCGGCCGGCCGGGTCTGCGTGAGTTAGGTGGCGGCCGGCTGTACAGAGACGCCATGTACCGGCTCCTGTCAGCAGTGACTGCCCGGGCTGCCGCCCCCGGGGGCTTGGCCTCGAGCTGCGGACGACGCGGGGTCCATCAGCGCGCCGGGCTGCCGCCGCTCGGCCACGGCTGGGTCGGGGGCCTCGGGCTGGGGCTGGGGCTGGCGCTTGGGGTGAAGCTGGCGGGTGGGCTGAGGGGCGCGGCCCCGGCGCAGTCCCCCGCGGCCCCCGACCCTGAGGCGTCGCCTCTGGCCGAGCCGCCACAGGCGCAGTCCCTCGCCCCGTGGTCTCCGCAGACCCCGGCGCCGCCCCACTCCAGGTGCTTCGCCAGAGCCATCGAGAGCAGCCGCGACCTGCTGCACAGGATCAAGGTGCGGCCACTGGGACGGGGGATGTAGGCGGCCGGGGACCCTACCCTCTCGGCGGTGCTGTCGGGGGCTGAGTGGTCCCCACCCGGGGCGGCGGGGTGCCCGCGATCGGCTTCCGAGAAAGACTTCCCATTTCCCCACCGCCGAGCCGTGGTCAGACGCTCTTGGGGGTTCCCCAAATCTGGGCGGAGGTCACCGCCTGTCTCGGGGACCGCCCCTTCCCCCTAGGAGGCGGACAGGCACATCCCTTGCTGTTAGTGAGTGAGCATGGCCTGGGACGAGGTGGGCGGGGCCCGGCTGGAGGGGGCGGGGCCCAGGCTCTGGGGGCGGGGCCTTGGAAGGTCTTCGAGGAGTGATCTGGGCTTTTTCAGCAGGCCTCTAACTGTCAGTTCTTTCCCTTTGGTCTTAGGATGAAGTCGGCGCACCGGGCATAGTGGTTGGAGTTTCTGTAGATGGAAAAGAAGTCTGGTCAGAAGGTGGGTTCAGAAAATTGTTGTTTTGTTCTGTGCCAGTTGGTAAATAAAATATTGTTTTACTGGTTAGAGTGGATCCCATGAAATACTATTGCATTTACGTAAAACGATGCATATTGTGGAGAAGACATCTAACATAATAAAGAATCAGGTGTTTTTAAATCAGAGTGAGGCTTAAAATGTGACTAATAAATTGGAGTCATAAAGATGGCTTGCTTCTATCCACTCCCACTTTTGTCTTAGGACTGGATTTATTGGTCTGAAAGTTGTGTACAGTAGTCCCTCCTTATCCTGGGATATATTCCAAGACCCTCAGTGGATGCCTGAAAACGTGGATGGTATTGAACCCTGTATATTCTATATTTTCTCTCTCTATATATACCTATGATAAAGTTTAATTTATAAGTCAGTCATAGTAAGAGGTTAACAACAATAATAAAATAGAACAATCACAACAATACTCTGAGTGGCATGCAATTTAAAACTTAAGAATTGTTTATTTCTGGAATATTCCATTTAATACTTTGGGACCATGAATAACTAAAACTGAGGAAAGCGAAACCACAGATAAGGGGTGACTACTGTGTAGAACAATCCATTAGCTGAGTACTTGTAGGTAACACTTATGGGTAGATAAAACTGAGAATTTGTGAATTTTTCTTTTTTAATTAAGTTAATTTGTTGAGTCCTCTCTTCTGTAAAAGGCAGAGTACTAAGTACTGGGGTTATACACTATTCCTTGTCTTTAATGACTTTTCCATCTACTTTCTTAGGCTTTTTACCAGGCAGAGATGTCAACTATTTTTTTCAAACAAAAGGCAAGAAACTTAGGGAGAGGGATTTCTATTCATTTTATGATACTTTTATCAAGGCATTATTTTTCATAACTTCTCTTTTGCACAGAAATTGATCTAATTGGTCATCCTAGGTTTCTAGGGGTTGTACTTTTAGAAAATGATGTTTCAGGCCGGGTGCAGTGGCTCACGCCTGTAATCCTAGCACTTTGAAAGGCAGAGGCAGGTGGATGGCCTGAGCTTAGGAGTTCGAGAGCAGCCTGGGCAACATCACAAAACCCCATCTCTACTAAAAACACAAAAAATTAGCCAGGCATGCTAGTGCGTGCCTGTAATCTCAGCTATTCGGGAGGCTGGGGCATGAGAATCGCTTGAACTTGGGAGGTGGAGGTTTGCAGTGAGCCGTGATCGTGTCACTGCACTCCAGCCTGGGCAACAGCGAGACTCTGTCTCAAAAAAAAAGTTTCATATGCCATTTAAAGGCAGTAAGTTGATGGAAGCAGTAGGGGTTTGAATTTGAAGAAAAATGAGCCAGTCGACGTGGTGCACACCTGTAATCCTAGTGCTTAGGGAGGAAGGATCGCTGAAGGCCAGAAGTTTGAGACGAGCTCAGGCACCATAATGACACCTGTGTCTCTATAAAAAAACTTTTTTATTTTATTATTATTATTATTATTTTGGAGTTTCACTAGTTGCCCAGGCTGGAGTGCAACGGTGCGATCTCAGCTCACCACAACCTCCGCCTCCCAGGTTCAAACAATTCTCCTGCCTCGTCCTCCCAAGTAGCTGGGATTACAGGCATGCACCACCACACCTGGCTAATTTTTGTATTTTTACAAAAATTGGAGACGGGGTTTCTCCATGTTGGTTAGGCTGGTCTCGAACTCCCAACCTCAGGTGATCCGCCTGCCTCGGCATCCCAAAGTGCTGGGATTACAGGCATGAGCCTCGGCGCCTGGCTTAAAATTTTTTAAAAAAGGAAAATGAATCTTCCTTCAAGTATAAGTATAGTCTGATCATTATACCTAATTTATGATAAATCTTGTAATCAAAAATTATATAAATGTCAGCTTTATGGACTTTATGCAAATATTTTTTAGATATTTACGATTATACAATTTTATAGTCATTGTATTCCTTTTATTTCTTTTCAGATCTCGGTTCTCTTTCTTTCTTTTATTTATTTATTTATTTTTTGGACAGGATCTCTTACTTTTTTGCCCAGTCTGGCATGCAGTGGTATGATCTTGGCTCACTGCAGTCTCAAACTCCTGGGCTCAGATGATTCTCCCATCTCAGTCTCCCGAGTAGCTGAGACTACAGGTGCACTCCACCACGCCAGGCTTTTTTCTTTCTTCCTTTCTTCCTTCCTTCCACTCCACCACGCCAGGCTTTTTTCTGCTCTGCCCTGCCCTGCCCTGCCCTTTTTTGTATATTTTGTAGAGATGCGGTTTCTGCCATGTTGCTCAGGCTAGTCTTGAACTCCTGAGCTCAGGTAATCCACCTGCCTCCGCCTCCCAAAGTGCTGGGATTACAGGCACTTTCTCTTTCTTGGTTAGATTTACGCACTTGCAGCCTGTGAGAACATGGAAACCAAATTTAAAATTTTTTCTAGAAAAAGCTTTAAGTTAGTACATAATTTTTCTTCTGGTTTGCAGCCGAATTAAGTTGATGGTTAGCTAGATTTGGTTTGCAGGACATCTTTTCACACTTTTTTTTTTGAGACGGGGTTTTACTCTGTCTCCCTGGCTGGGGTGCAATGGCGTGATCTCAGCTTACCGCAACCTCCGCCTCCCAGGTTCAGGCGATTTTCCTGCCTCAGCCTCCCGAGTAGCTGGGATTACAAGCATACGCCACCACGCCCAGCTAATTTTTGTATTTTTAGTAGAGATGGGGTTTTACCATGTTGGTCAGGCTGGTCTCGAACTCCCAGTCTCAGGTGATCTGCTCGCCTCGGCCACCCAAAGTGCTGGGATTATAGGCATGAGCCACTGCGCCCGGCCCACACTTACTTTTATTGAGTGGCTATTTCAAGGAATTTGGTGGAAATTTACTCAAAAGTCAAAAATAAATATAATCTGAAGAAGAATAATGTTTTCTTTAAATAATAATTTATTTAAAATATGGAATAACTCAGTTGTTTAGATAAGCTAAGAAAAATTTGTATCTAAGTCATAGAAAATTGCTATTGCAAACAGGGTACAATTTCACTTTAGTTATAAGGTTAAATTGTTAGACTTACCAGTATACTAAGATTTTAATCCTTTACATGTCCAGTGTTAAGTAACTTATAAAAGTGGAGTATCTTTTCTTTTAGATAAACACAGCATGTTGAAAGATAGTATTATTTCAGTTTTTGAAGACTTGTTTGACCATGAAGCCTGTTAATAGTGACTTTTTACTTTTTCCCCCCAAAGGTTTAGGTTATGCTGATGTTGAGAACCGTGTACCATGTAAGCCAGAGACAGTTATGCGAATTGCCAGCATCAGCAAAAGTCTCACCATGGTTGCTCTTGCCAAATTGTGGGAAGCAGGGAAACTGGATCTTGATATTCCAGTACAACATTATGTTCCCGAATTCCCAGAAAAAGAATATGAAGGTGAAAAGGTAGTGAAACTCACAATTCATTTTACTAATGGCATGTTAAATGGTTTATGCTGGAATTTATATTTAAAATGTTTCATAGGATTCTTTGGCTTGTTTTTAGTTAATGTATTAGGTTTTTTCCATCAAGATGATAATCAGGTAGGTATTTTTCTGAAATTTGAGCCTAAGGATTTGTACATGACATTTTCCCAGCAGCAGTTCAAAATGGAAAATATTACTGAGACATTATTCCAAGGTAACTAACTTTCTGTTTTTCGGGTTAATACTGTAATTGAATTTTCGTGTTTTTACAATTAGGTTTCTGTCACAACAAGATTACTGATTTCCCATTTAAGTGGAATTCGTCATTATGAAAAGGACATAAAAAAGGTGAAAGAAGAGAAAGCTTATAAAGCCTTGAAGATGATGAAAGAGACTGTTGCATTTGAGCAAGAAAAAGAAGGCAAAAGTAATGAAAAGAATGATTTTACTAAATTTAAAACAGAGCAGGAGAATGAAGCCAAATGCCGGAATTCAAAACCTGGCAAGAAAAAGAATGATTTTGAACAAGGCGAATTATATTTGAGAGAAAAGTTTGAAAATTCAATTGAATCCCTAAGATTATTTAAAAATGATCCTTTGTTCTTTAAGCCTGGTGAGTGTTCATCCCTTCTCTTAACAAAATCATCATTACTGAAATGTTAATTTTCAGGAAATCCAAAACGATACCATCCCGAGTGCATTCAGTGAGGCTAATGTTTGTGATGTGGGCTAGTCTGGTGCTTGCGTTTTTATCTGTAGTTTCTAACAAAGCCTAGCATCTAGGCAGCTCGTTGTTTAAATTTTGCCTCATTGGAGACTACCCAGTCATTTAGAGGATTCTCAGTATCAAGATGTTCATGCAAACTTATGGAGAAATGTTGGAATAATAGTTCTCTAAATACAACCTGGACCAAAATAGACATGTTAAGGTATTGCTATTTTAGTACTTAGTTAGAATTTAAATTGCTCAGCTTATTTTGTGCCTTTATTTCTTAAAGAAATGAGTGTTCATCAATAATTTTTCCCAAAAAGCTGATCTATACAAATAATTATCTTTGTTTTATTTTTTGATTTGGTGCCTATTGAAGCTACTTAAAATCTAGATTTACCATAGTTTTATATACTTATATTCTATTTTCATTTTAAAAGCTTTTAGTTGAATAGATATTATATAGATATAACTAATAAGAGCAAATAAAATATAATTTTGGATTTTATCTTAAAAATGAAGTTCCATGCTGGGCACAGTTGGCTCACGCCTATAATCCCAGCACTTAGGGAGGCAAAGGTGGGAGGATCGCTTGAGCCCAGGAGTTTAAGACTAATCTGGGCAACAAAGCGAGGCCCTGTCTCTACAAAAAAATTTTTTTAAATAGCCAGGTTCAGTGGCCTGCACCTGTAAGTAGTCCCAGCTACTCAGGAGGCCGAGGCGGGAGGATCCCTGAGCCCAGGAGTTCAAGGTTGCAGTGAGTTACGATCATACCACTTTACTCTAGCCTGGGCAACAGTAAGAGCAAGACCCTGTCTCAAACCAGTTTGAGTTTGTCCAGAACCCAAAAGGATATAAAGTTATTTATTTGAAATACTATATATATTTGAATATGTATTTAAATTTAAATATGTATTTGAAGCAAGATTAGTGTGCCTACATTTTATTTTATTGTATTGTATTTATTTATTTATTTTTTATTTTTATTTTTATTTTTTTTATTTGAGATGGAGTCGGGCTCTGTTGCCCAGGCTGGAGTGCAGCGGCACGATCTCAGCTCACTGCAACCTCCGTCTCCTGCGTTTAAGCGATTTTCCTTCTTCAGCCTCCTGAGTAGCTGGGATTACAGGTGCCCGCCACCACACCTGGCTAATTTTTGTATTTTAGTAGAGACAGGGTTTCACCGTGTTGGCCAGGCTGGTCTCGAACTCCTGACCTCAGGTGATCCTCCCCTCTTGGCCTCCCGAAGTGCTAGGATACAGGAGTGAGCCGCTGCTCCTGACCCATCTATTCTATTAAAATAAGAACGTGATTGCCCATTTATGCCCTAAACAATGAGTAGAGATAGATTAAGAACAAAGTTGACTCAAGAAATCAAATTTGCTTTGCTTTTCTTCCTCTTCCTGTTTTGGTGTCACTTTGAAAGATTTTTGTTTTGTTTTGAGGTAGGATTTATTTGCTTACTTGATTATCAGAGAAACGAGCAGATTTATGTGAAATGTTAAGTGTGCTGATCATAATTTTATTCTTGTGTTAAGGACTTGGAATAAGGACAATTGCAAAGTTAATTCAATTTGTTGATGTGTTTGTCCTGTGTTCTTTTTCTAAATGCTGCAGTAAAATATTCCTGTTTTAAAGGTATGCTAATTTTCAGTGGGAATATATTTTATATAGTTTTGAATAATAATCAAGCATTTTCTTTTTTTCCTCCTTGCAATGATATCTCAAGGTAGTCAGTTTTTGTATTCAACTTTTGGCTATACCCTACTGGCAGCCATAGTAGAGAGAGCTTCAGGCTATAAATATTTGGACTATATGCAGAAAATATTCCAAGACTTGGATATGCTGACAACTGTGCAGGAAGAAAATGAGCCAGTGATTTACAATAGAGCAAGGTAAATGAATACCTTCTGCTGTGTCTAGCTGTATCACATCTTAACACTATGTTATTAATTAAAAGTCACATTTTCTTTGTTTCCATTCCAAAATCAACTTGCCACATTTTGGGAGCATTTCTACATGTCTGTTTTCCCATCTGTAAAGTGAAGGAAGTAAAACATGTTTATAAAGTACACTAAGACCTTTGATGGAAGACAGCAATAATATTAATAATTCAAACATGAATAATGAAACCAAAATTGCACCCACCCTGAGCATCTGTAATTTGCTCTTTAACCATTCCTTTTCTTATGTTTTAATGAATGCTTTGTTTACGTGTTAGTTTTTAATGGTTTTCATACTGTTTTGAAATAATTTTATACTTACAGAAAAGTTGTAAGAGTAGTACAAAGAATTCACATATCCCCTTTACTCAGATTCCCTTAATGTTAGTTTACCGCATTTGCATTACCTTTCTGTCTACACGTGTGTTTGTTTCTGAACCATTTGGAAATAAGTTGTAGACGTGATACCCCTTTACCTATAAATATTTAAATGTGTATTTTCTAAAATCAAGGACATTCAGGGCCGGGCACGGTGGCTCACGCCTGTAATCCTAACACTTTGGAAGGCTGAGGTGGGTGGATCACCTGAGGTCAGGAGTTCGAGACCAACCTGGCCAATGTGGTGAAACCAACCCTGTCTCTACTAAAAATGCAAAAATTAGTCAGGCATGGTGGCAGGTGCCTATAATCCCAGCCACGGGGGAGACTGAGGCAGGAGAATCTCTTGAACCCAGGAGGTGGAGGTTGCAATAAGCGAGATTGTGCCATTGCACTTCAGGCTGGGTGACAGAGCGAGACTCCATCTCAAAAAAGGAAAACAAACAAACAAAAAACCAAGGACATTTGGGAAATCAGCATAGATACAATGCTTTTATCAAATCTACAGGCTTTACTGAAATTTTGCCAGTTGTTCCAATAATGTCCTTTATAGCAAAAGAGCAGAAAAGCTTTTTTTTCTGGTCTAGGATCTAATCCATGATCTCACATTACATTTACTTGTCATATCTATCAGAAGTCACATGCCATCAGTTTGTCCCATTATTCCTGATGGTATTTTAATCACTTTTTGAGGTGGTGCCTGTCAGGTTTTTGTAAAGTTACTATTTTTACCTTGTAATTAACAAGTATAGTTGGAGGAGATAATTTAAGATGATGTAAAAATCCTGCTTCTCATCAAACTTTCTACTAGTTTTAGCATCTATCGATGATTCATGACTGAATCAGTTATTACAGTGATGGTTGTCAAATGGTGATTTTCTAATTCCATCATCCATTCTATATTTATTAGTTGGCATTCTATTATAAGAAGGAGCGGGTGGGGGGTGGTGGCTCACGCCTGTAATCCCAGCACTTTGGGAGGCTGAGGCGGGCGGATCACCTGAGGCCAAGTTTGAGACCAGCCTGGCCAACATGGCAAAACCCCGTCCCTACTGAAAATACAAAAAATCAGCCAGGTGTGGTGGCAGGCACCTGTAATCTCAGCTACTCGGGAGTCTGAGGCAGGATAATCTCTTGAACCCTGGAGGCAGAGGTTGCAGTGAGCCAAGATCATGCCACTGCACTCCAGCCTGGGTGACAGTGAGACTCTATCTCAGAAAAAAAAGTGCTTTCCTTTCTCTCTTATTTATTTATTCATACCAGTATGCATTCATGGATTCTTAGTTTAGTCAGTGAGTTATAATCTGTCACTGTCATTATTTAATATGTTGCTTTTAAAATAGTATATGAAATATTAAAACTGTAACAGTAAATGGTTACTAGATTGCTTACCTATATGTGTAATTTTGTTTTGTTTTGCCATACATTTGTAAATATTTATTGAGCAAATACTACATGCCACATATTGTACCGCATAGTAGAGCTAACCTGACATAGCTCCTGCCCTCCAGGAGCTTAAAGACCAACATCCAGCAAATAAATCAATTAAGTACATAAATTTTCTTTCAAAAGGAATACATGTTATGAACAGGCACAGTGGCTCACACCTGTAATCCCAGCACTTTGGGAGGCCAAGGCAGGAGGATTGCTTGAGCCCAAGGGTTTGAGACTAGCTGGGGCAACATAGTGAGACCCCATCTCCACAAAAAATACAAAAATTAGCCAGGCATGGTGGTGCATGCTTGTCGTCCCAGTTACTCGGGAGGCTGAGGTGGGAGGATTGTTTGAGCCCAGAAGGTGGACGTTGTAGTGAGCAGAGGTCACCCCACTATACTCTAGTCTGAGTAACAGCAAGACTCTGTCGCACCCCCCCCCAACAAAGAAAAGAATATGATTATGTAACATAGTTATCAGTGGGGCCACACCGCCCTTTAGATATGTAGCTAACATGGTAATCCCCTCCTTTTTGTAATTACTATTTTAGATTCAGGGTGTATGTGTGTAGATTTGTTACATGGATATATGGTATAATGCTGAGGTTTGGACCTGTCACCCAAATAATGAACTTATGAAGTTAGTACCTAATAGGTAGTTTTTCAACCCTTGCCCTCCTCCCTGTGTCCCCCTTTTTGGAGTCCTTGGTATCTCTTGTTTCCATCTTTATGTTCACGTGTACCCAGTGTTTAGCTCCTACTTATAAGTGAGAACATGCGGTATTTGATTTTCTGTTTCTACATTAATTCACTTAGGATGATGGCCTCTAGCTACATCTATGTTGCTGCAAAGGACATGATTTTGTTCTTTCTTATGTATGTGTATATATTTTTAATTGAATATATAATCAATTAAAATTGATTTTATATTTTATAAAATCAAGCATTTTCTGCTTGATTTTATGTGTGTTGATAGTGAACATTAAAATGCTCCTCTTATTTGGATTATGTAGACCTCTCCTACATGCCATTAATAAGGGTAATTAAGAATCTGGGGGTGGGGCGAGGTGGCTCACACCTGTAATCCCAGCACTTTGGAAGGCTGAAGCGGGTGGATCGTCTGAGCTCAGGAGTTCAAGACTAGCCTGGGTAACATGGTAAAACCCCATCTCTACCAAAAGTACAAAAAAATTAGCCAGACATGGAAGTGTGTACCTGTAGTCCTGACTACTTCGTAGGCGGAGCTGGGAGGATCACTTGAGCCTGGGAGGCTACACGGAACTGTGATTGCACCACTGCACTCCAGCCTGGGCGAGAGAGGGAGACCCCCATCTCAAAAAAAAATGTTTTTTGATATATTATAAAAATACAAAATAATATCTAACTAAAGTAATTGAACACCTAAAAACTATCTGGGTGTAAACCCTATTTTACAATGAGGCATCCTTAGGTACTTGTAGTAAGATTTAAGATTTAAAACATTTAAACCACATTTTCTCTCCATTTTCTTCTATAGCTTTTAAATATAAAATATCAAGTTCAAGTTACTTATGTAAATTTGAATTGGGTGTTCAGACAAAATCCTAGGTGAATTGCTTAAGCAGACTTTAATATAATTCATGGAGAGGCTTTTAGAACAGATTTTGACAAGTTAACTAGAATTTTTACCCTTAGGAGTAAAAAATGCTATGATTTTATATAATTTCATATTTGATTCATTTACCACTATAATAGGAAAGGGTTTAGTCAGCTTTTTAGCCTTTACAAATTATACAATTTAATTTATGCTTTCTGTTATGGAGACATTTTCTATGACTTAGAGTTTTAACTTTAATTTACATAATCTAAAATAACTCAGGCCAGGTGCTGTGTGGCTCATGCCTGTAATCCCAGCACTTTGAGAGGCCAAGGCAGGAGGATCCTTTGAGGCCAGGAATTTGAGACCAGCTGTGGCAACAGAGTGAGACCCCATCCCTGCAAAAATTCTTTAAATAATGAGGCGGGCGTCGTAGCGCACGCCTGTGGTCCTAGTTAATCAGGGGGAGAGATTCACTTGAGCCCTGGAGTTTCAGGCTGCAGTAAGCTATGATCATATCCTGCCCTCCAGCCTGGGTGACAAAGCAAGATCCTGTCTCTAAAAATTAATTAATTACTTAGTTAATTGAATAAAACAAGCACAAGACTATATGAAAGTGCCAAAAAATTTACATGTTCGGTTGAGATGAGACAGGATTAAAATAATGTGAACCAAATACAGATTTCTCGTCTGAACTGGTATACTTCAAAAATCACACGTGGAAGTATTGAATTTTAAAATTAAAAACATTTGAGCTTATTTTGTAGAGAAAAATTTGAGACACAGTGTTAGCAAATGCAATAAAAATTTGTTTGGCCTTTTAAAGTAATTTGGGATTTTTATTATTAAAGGAGAAAGTATTTGGAAAGCAAATACTTGATAACTTTTCAAAAATACTTTGTTCAGAAAGAACAAAGAACGCTCATGAAAGGGCAGTTGTGTCAAATGTTAGGAGGGTGAGTCAGAAGTTTACAAAATGGCCAGTTGAGTTATATCTTGATTATTTATGGTCAGAATTAATTCAATTCGTTAAGTATTTGTATTTACTGATTTTATCTATTTACTCCTCTCTCTTCCTACCACAGTGGTATTCAAACTGTAGATTTATATGTCCAATTATTGAGTTGGAAAATCAGTTTAGTGGGTTGAGTAGCAGGATTTCTTTTTTTTAATAGAATAGAATAGAAATAGAATATGAATAGAATAGAATAGAAATAGAATAGAAAAAAATAGAATAGAATATGATAACATACATTGCAGGTAGTAAAAGTAAATATAAGCTTTGGGATAAAGGCTAGGCTGCTGCATTAAAGAGACACCAAAATGCAGTGGCGTGAGGAAAACAAAAGTTTAATTCTCCTTGCAGCATTCCTAAGGTGAACAGTTCTGATTGGTTGCCCACAAGCCTTTAAGAGGCCAGATTCATCCATCTTACTGCTCCTCTCTCCACAGTGGTGTCCCTGTCTGTACACCTGAAGCTCAATCACAGCCCCAAAGGTGCCCCAGCCTCCTGAAAAGAGACAGGGTATGGAGCTTGTACTCAGGGCCTTAAGGTCCAGACTTGCAAGTGTCACACTTCATCTCTGTCCACCTTCTGTTGGCAAAAACTTAGCTGTATGGTCAAACTTTGTGACAACGGAGGCTGAGAAATGTAATTTCTAGCTGACCAGGCATGTGCCTTGCTTTACTTTATTACTAAGGAAGAATAGAAGAGTCAGTTTTGTGAACAAGCAGCCATCTATGCCACTGGCCACTGTGTTGCTCCATAAAACTTCTGTTTTAGAAGGGTGGTGTGTGTGTGTGTGTGTGTGTGTGCGTGTGTGTGTGTGCTTGTGTGCGTGTGTGTGTGTGTGCGTGTGTGCGTGTGTGTGTGTGTGTGCGCGCGCGTTTTCATTCAGTCAAAAGGAGAAATGTATTCCTCACTGTGGGTTGAGGTTAAAAAAAAAATGTTTGAAAGCCATTCAGTGGAATATATCAAACTAAAATTTTATTATATTTTTTACTAGTAATTTGTGAAAGGAGTTTTGGGATAGAATTTTGAAGCTTAATTACCAATAGGAATTTTACAGTTATGGTGTTTTATTTTCCATTTTATTATTTGATTTGTTAGAAAGGTAGCACATTTAACAAATCAACTATTACTTTTACCTTGCATATTTCCATTAGTACTTGCTTTACAAATGGTTTAATTACACTTTATAAAGAAATAGATGAAATGGTGGCTTTTTTTGGAAACTTTTTTAGCTTTATGTTCCTATCTCCGTACTAGTTTTGTTCAATCTGTTGTATTTAAATTCTAATTTGTTAATTATCAGCTTATTTAAAAGGGTCAAATATGCATTGCAAATCAGTCTATGGCCTAAAAGAGATTTCTTGGGGACCCAAAATAAATTAGGTTAGCAACAAGCAATGAATTTTAATTTTTTAAATGGCCTGTGGTTCTCAACTACTTCAGACTCTTTGTGTTTATTATTTTTGGATCTAGCATTATATTTTACTGGAGAGCACAAGAAAAATGATAAATACCATTGGGAGGTCGAAAAGGGTGTATTACTTGAGCCTTGGTGTTCAAGAGCAGCCTGGGCAACATGGTGAAACCCTGTCAGACAATACAAAAAAATTAGCCGGGCATGGTGGCATGCGCCTGTAGTCCCAGCTACTTGAGGGCTGAGCAGGGAGGATCACCTGAGCCCAGGAAGTTGAAGCTGCAGTGAGCTGTGATCGTGCCACTGCACTCTCACCTGATGATGGAATGAGACCCTGTCTCAGAAACAAAAGACAAATACCAGAAGTTGTCAGTTGAATCTAAAAAAAGTTTCTCTAGTAAAGATGGCATAGATGCATGACCTTACTATGATTTAGATCTAGACATTTGAAAATTTGAAAACGGATGTCTAGCTCTGTGTATAAGGGGGAGAAGGACATTATGTCCACTCATCGAGCCTCTTTTCTAACCTAGAAATTAAGGCTCTGTGAATGTGCAGAATGCAGAGCAGCTATTGTTTCCTGTTTTCTTGATGAGTAATTAAGTTGTGACTTGCGCAAAAATCAAAATTGCCATATGATGGTGAGTTAATTTCATTTTCTTTTTTTCTTTTTTTTTTTTTTTTGAGACAAGATCTCACTCTGTTGCCTAGGCAGGAATGCAGTAGCACAATCATACCTCACTGCAGCCTTGAACTCCCTGGCTCAAGTGATCCTCCTGTATCAACCTTCCAAGTAGCTGGAACTACAGATGTGCACCACCACACCTGGCTGATTTTTAAAATTTTTTGTAGAGATGAGATCTTGCTGTGTTTCCCAGGCTGATCTCCTGACCTCAAATGATCCTTCCTCCTCAGCCTCCCAAAGTGTTGGGATTACAGGCGTGAGCCTAGCTCATTTTATTTTCTATTCTTTAAAAAAAGGCAATGGGTTTCTATCTCTAGTGTTAAGGGTCCCTATCAGCTCTGAGATGCTTTTGGTTTGGTTTTTTTGTTTTGTCTCATTTTAATTCGTTGTAGTTCTCAGTGGTTCTAAAGGGTAGTTGATTCATTTTAGTTAGACAAAATGGGCTGCTGAAATAAAATAGGGAACTAAAAGAAGGGAATATTGTTACCTAGGAAAATGTTTTGTCTATTTGCTTTATTTGTTTTATTTGATACAGTATCTGTTTGGGCCTCTGAAACTCAACTCTGATTCTTTTTTGTAATAATTATTTTAAAGGAGTTTAAAGGTACCAGCTTTTGCGGGGGAGTTCGGGGAGTAAAAGAAATCTTTTCAAAGATATAGACAAAAATAAAACCTTAAAGTACAACTTAATATGTATGTTTGTATTGATTTGTTTTATGGTACCATTTTGCCGGGGAAAAAATGTTTCTAGCTTTGTTATGTAGTCTACTGACTTGTCCGGTATAGCCATAAACCTGTTTATAATATCCTGACTAAGGCTTTTTAGAGTTACTATGTTTCCAGGAATAAATATTTCTCTTCTTCATCATTTCTTTGTGTGTTTATGCACGTTGAAAATAGTACCACATGGTGTCTGTCACCTGTTTAAAGGATCTCACCAGAATCCCACCTCACAATAGCACTGAAATTCTTTTGCTCAGATTTGAGTCACAAGATCACACTTAGCTGTAAGGAAGGCAAGAGAATTGTTTTTAACTGGGTATGTGGTTGTCTTGAATAAAATTGGGATTTTCTTAAATGGAACAGTGGGAACATTGATTCTGTTTAGGCGCATAACTATTGATTCTGTGTAGCAAATATACTCTGTATAGGCAAGTACACTAAATAACTCTGTAAGTGAACATCACAAAGGAGCTCATTGACTGTTCTTGCCACTGAGAGACACTCAATTTGTTGATAGGGGAATCCTCAGTCAATGCCTCGGCTTATTATTAGAACTTGGGCATTTTTTTTATGTGTTTGGCACAGTGTTTGCAACAAAAATTTCTAATTTTATAACTAGATGGGATGAAAACCAAATAAAATGGATGTTTTCTGGAGTGTTTGCTGTATTTTTTAATGTTTAAAATTTTTAATTTCAATTTTTATGGGTACAGAGCAGCTGTATATACTTACAGTGTACATGAGATGTTTTGGTACAGGCGTGCAGTGCATACCAATCACATCGTGTAAAATGAGTTATCCATCCCCTCAAGTATTTATCCTTTGTGTTACAAACGATCCAATCCTACTCTTTTAGTTATTTTTAAATGTACAATTATTATTGACCATCATCACCATGTTACATTATCAACTACTGGATCTTATTAATTATTTCTGTTTCTTTTGTACCCATTAACCATCCCCCCTTCTCTCAACTTTGGCTGTATTTTGACAGTATAGATATGGCCTTTACCTTCTATTTCTAAAGTGTCTTCTAGAATTAAGAATTGTTCCGTATTAAGCTCTTTTTCATGCCTTTAGCTGAAAGACTCTCTACTAGTAGTTCAATCCAAATGTAAATACTAAATGTTAAAGTGGGATTGTTTTTATAATATGCATTTGAAATTCTGTTGGTTTTCAAACGTCTTATAACAATAAATACCAAGTGATGAATATTGTCTCTAAAGACATTTAAGAAGCATTTTAAAAATAAGGCTGGGCGCAGTGGTTTCATGCCTGTAATCACAGCACTTTGGGAGGCGGAGACAGGTGGATCACTTGAGCCCAGGAGTTCAAGACCAACCTGCGCAACACCGCAAAACCCTGTCTCTACAAAAAATACAAAAATTAGCCAGACAAGGTTGTGTGTGCCTGTAGTCCCAGCTACTCAGGAGGCTGAGGTGGGGGATTATCTGAGCCTGGGATCACACCATTGCACTCCAGCCTGGGTGACAGAGTGAGACCCCGTCCCCCCACCCTTGAAAAAAAGTATTTTTAGTTTATAAGTTTGGAGATGTAGATTTCTGTGGTTATATAACATTCTTGTGCAAAATCTGGAGATTCTTATAAATAAGTATGAAGAAGCTGTTTGTCATCTGGCATCGTCCCATCAGTTGGTTACAAAAATGTTTCAGTAACTTTGTCAAGAACTTGTGTCTATATTCTTTTAAGCAGAAATGTTCTAGGAATTTGAAATAGTAAAGTTTGTCTTTCAGCTGAACAAAATTATTTTCATAAAAATGTGCTAATTGGTCCTATGTGAAAAGGAACTAAGAGATTAAAATCTAGAATTTGCTTATTAAAACTAGAATTCTAAAGTGTAGAAGTCTCCATATTTTAATATTTAAAGGAGGAATAACTGAGGAGTTCTAGTTTCCAGTCTTAATGTAAGTGGTTTGAAATGCTTTACTGTTAAAAGGAAGTTACAGAGCTGGGCGCAGTGGCTCACACCTGTAATCCTAGCACTTTGGGAAACTGAGGCTGGCAAATTACATGAAATCAGGAGTCCCTGACCAGCCTGACCAACATAGGGAAACCCCATTTCTACTAAAAATACAAAAAAAAGAAAAAGAAAAAAAAATAGCCATGCATGGTGTTGGGCACCTGTAATCCCAGCTACTCGGGAGGCTGAGGGAGAATCGCTTGAACCTGGGAGGTGGAGATCACAGTGTGCCGAGATTGTGCCACTGCACTCCAGCCTGGGTGAAAGAGCGAGACTCTGTTTAAAAAAAAAGAAAAAATCGGCCGGGAACAGTGGCTCATGCCTGTAATCCCAGAACTTTGGGAGGTGGAGGCGGGCAGATCACCTGAGTTCTGGAGTTCGAGAGCAGCCTGGCCAACATGATGAAGCCCCCGTCTCTACTAAAAATACAAAAATAAAAAATAAAAAAAAATTAGCTGGGCATGGTGGTGTATGCCTGTAATCCCAGCTACTGGGGAGGCTGAGGCAGGAAAATAACTTGAACCCAGGAACAGTGAGCCGAGATTGGGCTACTGCACTCCAGCCTGTGCAACAGAGCAAGACTCAGTCTCAAAAATCAATAAATAGACCAGGCGTGGTGGCTCACGCCTATTATCCCAACACTTTGAGAGGCCAAGGTGGGCGGATCACTTGATGTCAGGAGTTCGAGACCATCCTGGCCAACATGGTGAAACCCCATCTCTACTAAAAATACAAAAATTAGCCGGGTGTGGTGGCACACACCTGTAATCCCAGCTACTTGGGAGGCTGAGGCAGGAGAATTACTTGAACCCAGGAAGCAGAGGTTGCAGTGAGCCAAGATCGCGCCACTGCACTCCAGACTGGGCAACAAAAGTGAAACTCTGTCTCAAAAATAAATAAATAAGTAAATATACAGAAAAAAAATTAGCTGGGCATGGTGGCAGCACGTGTAATCCTAGCTACTGGGGAGGCTGAGGCAGGAGAACCAATTGAGCCCGGGAGGCAGAGGTTGCAGTAAGCTGAGATTGCACCACTACACTACACTCCAGCCTGGTCAACAGAGCGAGACTCCGTCTCAAAAAAAAGAAGACGTTACTGAAAGCTGATTATTGGCTGGGCACAGTGGCTCATGCCTGTAATCCCAGCACTTTGGGAGGCAGAGGCAAGTAGATTGCTTGAGGCCAGGAGTTTGAGACCAGGCTGGACAACAGTGAGACCTTCATCTCTACCAAAAAAAAAGAAAAAGAAAAAACTTAGCCAGGTATGGTGGTACACACCTGTGGTCCCAGCTACTCAAGAGGCTGAGGCAGGAAGATTGCTTGAGCCCTGGAGGTTGAGGCTATAGTTAGCCATGATTATACCACTGCAGTCCAGCCTAGACAATAGTGCAAGACTCTGTCTCAAAAGAAAAGTGGAAATTTATTTCTCAGTGGAAAAAAATGTGTTTCTATTATGTAACTTCTTTTAGATTTAATTTTACTTGGTTGGCTGGAATTACAAATATAATCAAGAGTTGAGACAGAAAGTAATGAGGGGCTAAAATTTGAGAGTTGCCATAGGAATGGAAGGAAGGGAGAAGGGTAAGACACAAAGCAGAGATTGAATAAATAGGATTTAGTATCTTACTGGATGTGAGAGTTTAGGACAAGAAAGTCATTAAAAGTTGTATAATGAAGGTTTTAATGGAGAGAAAGAAATATGACAGACATGTTGATTTTGAGACAATGAGAAAACCACCTATCAAGTCATTGGATAGGTGGTTTTCTCATTGTCTAAAGAGCATGCTAAGATCCCCTTTAGACTTTTTTTCTTTTTTTAAATCTTCAGACACATACCTGTGGCCACTCCTTTCCTAACTGCCAGCGCTACTTCACCCAATATTATGACTTGTACGTTTAGGGGATGTATAAGAATCTTGAAAAAAGAAGAAAGGATTCAAACTAGGGTTTGCTAACTCCAGCCTTTCCCACTGCACCAAGAAACTACCATGTCACATCATTATATATGATATGTATATGGTATTATTTTTAGAATTTTTTTTTTAGATAGGGTCTTGCTTTGCTGCCCAGGCTGGACTCAAACTCCTGGGCTCAAGCAGTCCTCCTGCCTCAGCCTCCCAAGTCACTGGGATTACAGGCACAGGCCGCTGCACCCAGCTTATATGGTATTTTTATCCAAGATATCTAGTCATCTTACAAATAACCTTATTCCTAAACATCCCAATATGCTTTGGATGTTTACAGTGTTGGTTATAAAATTCACTTGTGGCATGATTCAGCATTAACCCCAAGGACAAGGAATATCTACCAAATGATAAGTGTCTCCATATGCACAGGGCAAATATGTCATGTGTTATATTAATTTTTGCAGGTATTAAAAGTTTGATACACTCAGCATGGACAAGCCATACCAATAGAAAAAAACCACTTTCTATGCTTTAATTCAAAAGCTAATTAGACTACCTTACTTAGTTATCTGTGTGTCATTAGGACCTGAATCATACTGAAAATTAGTGGTTAGTTTATAGTTTCTAAGAATGTATGATCATTACATTGAAATACAATCTGTCTTGTGTACACATTTTTCTATCGTATGAAGTCAGTGATTATTAAATTTTTAATGATCATTTTTTATTTCCTTTTAGATTTTATGTTTACAATAAAAAGAAACGTCTTGTCAACACACCTTACGTGGATAACTCCTATAAATGGGCTGGTGGTGGATTTCTGTCTACAGTGGGTGACCTTCTGAAATTTGGGAATGCAATGCTTTATGGTTACCAAGTCGGGCTGTTTAAGAACTCAAATGAAAATCTTTTACCTGGATACCTCAAACCAGAAACAATGGTTATGATGTGGACTCCAGTCCCTAACACAGAGATGTCTTGGGATAAAGAGGGTAAATATGCCATGGCGTGGGGTGTGGTGGAAAAGAAACAAACATATGGTTCTTGTAGAAAGCAACGACATTATGCTTCACATACTGGAGGGGCCGTGGGTGCTAGTAGTGTCCTGCTGGTCCTTCCTGAAGAACTGGATACAGAGACTATAAATAACAAGGTTCCCCCAAGAGGAATCATAGTTTCTATCATATGTAACATGCAGTCTGTTGGCCTCAATAGCACCGCTTTGAAGATTGCCCTTGAATTTGATAAAGACAGGTCGGACTGATACCTAACACCACAGGTGCAAAATGAGTTGTTTTGGGGTTTTTTTGAAACATTGAAGTTCCAAAACATGAAATTTTTAAGAATAAATTTGAAATAGAGTATAATTGAATGCAGAGAATTATGTACCTCTAATTGCTTAATTTTGTAATTGTCTTTTATTGTAGAATTGGTTCTTTATACTCAGGGAAGTAATTCTATTGTTTTTACTTTTTGAAAAAAAGTGTTAACTCTTGAAATAAAATATTCTGATAAAATATGTACTTTCTGCATGTGTAATACAGAGAAAATCTCATTCAACAGGAGCCTCCAAATATCTGAGGTTTTTTTTTGAAATGGACTCTTGCCGTGTTGCCCAGCCTGGGGTGCAGTGGCGTGACCTTGGCTCACCGCACCCTCTGCTTCCTGAGTTCAAGCGATTCTCCTGCCTCAGCCTCCCAAGTAGCTGGGATTACAGGCACCCACCACCATGCCCAGTCAATTTTTGAATTTTTAATAGAGACAGCATTTCGCCATTTTGGCCAGGCTGGTCTTGAACCCTTGACCTCAGGTGATCCACCCGCCTCAGCCTGCCAAAGTGCTGGGATTACAGGCGTGAGACACTGTGCCCGGGCCAAATATCCTTTTAATATGAAAGCAGAAACAAAAGCGTGAGAAATAGTATATTATCTACTACAGCTTAAAAGAAACGTTCAGGGAAGGAATCGGGAAATCGGGAGCAATATAGTCATGTGGGTCTGGCGCAGTCTCGAATGAGGTTGCAGACAAGGTGTTATGATCATCTAAAGAATTCTCCAGGGCAGGAGGAAATGCTTCCACGTGGTTTGCTTGCATGACTGCTGGCAAGAGTCAGTCCTCTGGCTGGTGGGTGGCAAGGGGGCAGTTTGTCACCACATGGACCTCTCTGTAGGGCCATGTGAGTATCTTAATGTCATGGCAGTTGGCTTCCCGCAGAGTAAGTGATGAGACAGAGAGTGCCAGGCAGAAGTCACTCTTATAAACTAGCCTCAAGTCACATACCATCACATTTGCCAAATTCCATGGGTTACATGGGGCCTAATAAATGTTGGAGAGATTATATAGATTGTGAATATAAGGAGGTGGGAATCACTGGGTGTCGACTTGGAAGTGTCGACTTGGAAGTTGGGTACCACAGTCTGACCTCTGGTCCCCAATGATTTATGTCCTTCCCAAAGCAAAATACTCTTACCTCCTTTCAAATCCTCCAGAAGTTTCACCTTAGTATAGCATCAGCTCAAAGCCCAGTATCTTATCATCTAAATCAGGTCAGGTCCAAGTGTGAATGAGGGCGCCTTGGGATGAGTTCCTTCGGTACAGCAACTCAAGTACAGTTTCTCTTAAGACCTGTGCACTTGAGTTATTTGCTCCCCACATGTGTAACATCCAATAGCACAGCAGATATAGGATAATTGCTAGATACCATCCTCTTCAAAAAGTAGGGAAATGGAAGACATACAGGAGACTGGCAATACTGAAATTCAGTCAGACAGAAGTTGGCAACTCTGATTAGTACTCAAGCCTTCAGAATAATTCTTACCTCTTGGCTATGTTCTCTGGGCTTTTAGTTCTGCCTTATGAGTTATACTTTTTTCTTTTTTTTTTTTAAGAGACAGGTGTTCACCATGTTTCCCAGGCTGATCTCTAACTACTGGGCTCAAGTGATCCACCCACCTCAGCCTCCCAAAGTGCTGGGATTATAGGCATGAGCCACTGTGCCCAGCCCTTGAGTTATACTTTCTTTTTCTTTTTCTTTTTCTTTTTCTTTTTGAGACAGGGTTTCCCTCTGTCACCCAGGCTTGAGTACAGTGGCACAACCTCGGCTCACTGCAGCGTTAGCCTCCTGGGTTCAAGCAATTCTCCCGCCTCAGCCTCCCGAGTAGCTGGGATTACAGGTGCGTGCCACTACTCCCAGCTAATTTTTATATTTTTAGTAGAGACAGGGTTTCACCAGTTGGCCAGGCTGGTCTTGAACTCCTGACCTCAGATGATCTACCCCCCTCGGCCTCCCAAAGTGCTGGGATTACAGGCTTGAGCCACTAAGCCTGGCCACTTCCCTATACCTTTTTGTCATGAAAGGTAGCATATCTTTCTAGCTGAGTGGTTTTCTCAGTCTGCTTTCCACTTGTAGAAGTTTGGAGACCCAAAGGCCTTTTTGTACTCTCTGTGTCCTTTCAGTCTAAGTTAACAGTGACTCTGCCAATATAATATTTTATTTCTCTAATTTTTGAATTTGTTTTAGCAACCCTATTAGCTGACAATATAACATTTAAAAATGTTAAGAGTATCCTATGAATCTTACTGGGGTTTATACCAGTAGACAAGCCACCCCAAAGTCCCTTCAGAATAGCCCCTCTCTAACTTGGGGCTTGTTTTTGCCGAGATAATGGGAAGAACTACTTACACGAATAATCTAATGAACTCTTGTTTAAATAGTTCTCTGAAGCGCCATGTTGGTTCATTTTGAGGTCTTGAGAAAGGATTGTGTAGTCATGCCCTCAATTTCATCTTTATGTTTTCCTGGAAGTGCCCTCAATTTTATCTTTTCCTTGAAGCCATTTCTTAATTTTGGCATCATTTGCCATCTGAAGTCTGGGAATTTTTTAAACCATCAAGTATTAATTCTTTATCAATTGTTCTTCCTGTAGCTTATCTTTCTCTTGCATGTTAATATAAGCAACAAGAATTAAGGAAGCACATTCAACACTGTGTATGACTCTCTGCTCCTTCTCTTGCCCTGTGACATCCGGGCTCCCCCTTCTCTTTCCGCCATGGTTGTAAGCTTCCTGAGGCCCTCACCAGAAGCACATGCCAGCACCATGCTTCCCGTACAGCCTGCAGAACCGTGAGCCAAATAAACCTCTTTTATAAATTACACAGCCTCAAAACAAACAAACAAACAAAAGAACACTGTATATGGAAATCCCATCAGCTAGTCACCCAGTTCATTAGGCACGTTTTCTATTTTCTGAGTTACTCCTGGTGACAGTGTTGCTAAATTTTCTGTCAGTACTAAACAAGAATCCCCTCCTCTAATTGTCAATAAGATTTCTGTTACTTTCCTTAAGACTACACATGGTGCCTCCTCAAAGGCCATACTTCTCAACAATTTCTTCAAGGCTCTTCAGGTTTTCATTAACACCCTCCTCAAAGTCCTTCCAACTTCCATCCACTGCTTTGTTCCAAATACACACACACACACACACACACACACACAATTCAGATATAATTCACAGTCCATATGCCATAAAATTCTTTAACATGTACAGTTCAGTGGTTTTTAGTATAGTCACGAGATTATATGCCCATTACCACTATCCAATTTGTTTTCACCACAAGAAGAAACCTCATACCCATTAACATTTGCTCCCCATTTCTCTGTCCTTCAGCCCCTGATAACCAGCAGTCTACCTTCTATCTCTTTGGATTTGCCTGTTACGGATGTTTGATATAAATGGAATCACACCGTATCTGGCCTTCTGTGTCTTGAGCTTTTTCCTGTAGTATAATGTATATTAGTTATCTATTACTACATAACAAATTACCTCAAAGCTTATTTTCAGAAATTTGGGGGCAGCTTTGCTAGGTGTTTCTAGCTCAGGGTCTCTCGTGAGTTTGTAGACAAGATGTCAGCGGGGGCTCTAAGCATCTGAGGGAAGGCTTGACTGGGGCTGGAGAATCTGATTCCAAAATGATTCACCCATGTGGCCATGGGCAAGAGGTCTTTGTGGCTTGCTGGCTTTGGGCAAGAGTTTTCAGTTTCTTACCACATCGCCCTCTCCATAGGTTTGCTTATCTGTGCTATGGCTTCCCTTTAGAGCAGGGGATTGAAGAAACAGGCAAACACCTCAATGTCTTTTCTAATTCAGCCTTGGAAGCTATATGCCATCACTTATGCCAAATTCTGTTGGTTACAGAAACCAACCCTCATTTGGTGTGGGAGAGGACTCTACAAAGGAGTGGATACCAGAAGGTGGGGATCATTAGGAGCCATTTTGGAGGCTGCAGTGTTAACATATTGGGGAATTTTGTTCTAACAGCCATATATCATATGTACTAGAGATTACCAGTGTGCCACTGAACTCAGGAAAATTCAAAAAGAAATCAAAATTTTTATACACTCTAATAAAAGGGCTTTTCTTTAATTCTGAGCCCTAAATCTGCTTCTTCACTTAATACTTTATACAAGTAAATAGATGGATCTCTCTGAGTTGGTTGAAGTAGAAAGAGAGCAGCTCTCTAAAACAGATCCGTTTCATCTCCTTCTTTCTTTCTGACTTCTGATCTCTAGGTCCTGTATTTATGTTTGTCAAATTTTCAATCTATGCCCTTAGATAAACAGAAAAATGTCATGCCTTTCTTTAATGTTATTTTAACATTAAATATTCAGTGTTTCTTTAACGTTAATGTTTTATGTTATTTGGAATTTATTTATTTTTTAGAAACAGGATCTTGCTCTGGCACCCAGGCTAGAGTGCAGTGACATGATCATAACTCCCTGTAACTGGGCTCAAGTGATCTCCCACCTCGGCCTTCCAAAGTGCTGGGATAACAGGCATGAACCACCTTGCCTGGCCCCCAGTAATTTTCTTTTATTTATCTATTTATTTATTTATTTATTCATTTATTTATTTATTTATTTAGGGTCTCACTCTGTCACCTAGGCTGGAGTGTAGTGGTACAATCATGGCTCACTGCAGCCTTGACCTTCCAGGCTCAGGTGATCTTCCCACCTCAGCCTCCTGAGTAGCTAGAAATGCAGGCGCATTCCACTATGCCTGGATAATTTTTTGTATTTTTTGTAGAGTAGGAGTTTCACCATGTTATCCAGGCTGATCTCGAACTCCTGGACTCGAGTAATCCTCCTGCCTCAGCCTCTCAAAGTGCTGGCATTACAGGCATGAGCCACCACGCCTGGCCACCAATTCTTTGATGGCCACGATTTCCTCTCATTCCATTATGCATGCAACTTCGCAATGTGATTTTGCTGCTTTTTCCAACCAGAGGTGGAGCTCTTTCTCCACTCCCTTGAATCTGGTCTTGCTTTATGATTTGCTTTTTGACCCATTGAATGTGGTGGAAATAATGTTGCACAAGTCCCACTGCATAGGCTTTAAGTGGTTTTCAAGCTTTTGTCTGCCACCCTCTAAGAACACTACCCCAAGATTGCCATGTAAAGAAGCCAGACTAGCTTACCAGAGGATGGGAGGCCACATGGAGGGGAACAGAGATGTCCCAGCTGACAGCTAGCATCAACTGCCAGACCTATGACTTGAGCCTCCAGGTGAAGGTGGCTGTGTAAGTGAACCTAGGTGAGACCAACAGAGTAAGCGGCCAACCCATATAATCATGAGAAATAGTAATAAGTCAACATTTTAAGCTATTAGATTTGGAGGTGACTTGTTTTGTAGCAAAAGTTAACATATCTATGCTCCAGTGTGGTGGTAAGGTGGATAAATAACTTTAGGGATACAATGGAACATTAAAGTACTTGATGTTGAATAGACATGACTGTTTTCCCCTTAAAAAAAAACACACAAACTATTTTTTTTTTAAGATGGAGTTTCACTCTTGTTGCCCAAGCTGGAGTGCAATGGCGCGTTCTCAGCTCACTGCAACCTCCGCCTCCCAGGTTCAAGCGATCCTCCTGCTTCAGCCTCAGTAGCTGGGACGCCAGGCACATGCCACCACGCCCAGTTAATTTTTGTATTTTTAGTAGAGACAGGGTTTCATCGTATTGGTCAGGCTGATCTCGAACTTCTTTTTTTTTTTTTTTGAGACGGAGTCTCGCTCTGTCGCCCAGGCTGGAGTGCAGTGGCCAGATCTCAGCTCACTGCAAGCTCCGCCTCCCGGGTTTACGCCATTCTCCTGCCTCAGCCTCCCGAGTAGCTGGGACTACAGGCGCCCGCCACCTCGCCCGGCTAGTTTTTTGTATTTTTTAGTAGAGACGGGGTTTCACCGTGTTAGCCAGGATGGTCTCGATCTCCTGACCTCGTGATCCGCCCGTCTCGGCCTCCCAAAGTGCTGGGATTACAGGCTTGAGCCACCGCGCCCGGCCTGATCTCGAACTTCTGACCTCAGGTGATCCACCCGCCGCGACCTCCCAAAGTGCCGGGGTTACAGACGTCAGCCACCACACCCGGCCCACACAAACTATTAACAGAATACTTACTGTGGGAAAGGCATTTTGCTAAGCACTTTGTATATGCTATCTCATTATACCTTCAACATAATTCTGTTAAGTAGAAATATTATTATTTTTCCCAAGGTCACAAACCATTAACTAGCACTTGTTTCAAACCCACACATATCTGACTCTAAAGCCTGTTTTAACCATTATCGTGACTTCCCATAAAAAGCATCTCTAGGCCAACGCAGTAGCTCACACCTGTATTCCCAACAATCTGGGAGGCTGAGGTGGGCAGATCACTTGAGCCCAGAAGTTTGAGACCAGCCTGGGCAACATGGTGAAACCTTGTCTCTACAAAAAATACAAAAATAAATCAGGTGTGGTGGCGTGGGCCTGCAGTCCCAGCTACTTGGGAGGCTGAGGTGGGAGGATCACTTGAGCCCAGGAGGCAGAGGTTGTAGTGAGGCGAGATAGCACCACTGCACTCTCTAGCCTGGGCAACAAAGCAAGACACTGTCTAAAAAAAAAAGAAAAAGTCATCTCTAAAAATTTACCAATCCAATAAAAGTCATATTTAATGGCATGCAATTTTATTGATGCAGTCTTCAGTTTAAAAGTTTGTCACATAAAAATGAATAAAAATAAATATGTGTTGTTATTTTAATTGGTTGGCTACAAATAAAGGAAACTTCAAATAATACAAAGACAAGATAAAGATAACATAGGGTCATAATCTTACCCCCCCTGTTCTAAATACATAGCATGATATCTAAAATGTGTAATGAGAAAATTAAAAAGACTTTCATAGACACAAAAACACTGAACAGGGCTGAAGCCGAGGGTCTGCCAGGCTCTGGTTCAGAAGGTTGTAGCAGCTCCAATTTCTGTTCCTATAGAATAACTGAAACTAACACTGCTTCCCTAAGATTTAAAAGGAAAGCTTATTAACTAAATCAGAAATATTCTGCCTAATTCTTTGAAAGGTGAGGTTTTGCTAGGCATAAAAGTGAGAGAAGACCGGGTAGAGTAGGGGGGAAGCGAGCCAGAATCGGTAGAACAAAAATCAACGGAGAAAATTTGCTTTTCTGGCATCTCCTTTGAAACAAAATTCAAAGGCTATGTAAATGTCGATAAATAGCAAACACCATGACCTGATGTCATTTTTTTTTTTTTCTTCCTTGGACGCAGTCTGGAGTGCAGTGGCACGATCTCGGCTCACTGCAACGTTCTCCTCCCGGGTTCAAGCCATTGTCCTGTCTCAGCCTCCTGAATAGCTGGGATTACAGGCACGCGCCACCACGCCCAACTAATTTTTGTATTTTCAGTAGAGACAGGGTTTCATCATGTTGGCCAGGATGCTCTCAATCTCGACCTCGTGATCTGCCCGCCTCAGCCTCCCAAAGTGCTGGAATTACAGGCGTGAGCCACTGCGCCCGGCCCCTGATGTCATTTTCTATGCCTGTAGTTGTGAAAAAGTAGCTGTAAACTCCTAAAAGAATACAAGGTCATTATTCTATAAAAGTTATCCTTTTCTTTGTAAAATGCAACAATGTACTCTATTCCTTCCAAAGATTTAAGTTTTTTTCCATGGAAAATTACAAAGACATGGGAGGCCGAGGCGGGCGCATCACGAGGTCAGCAGATTGAGACCATCCTGGCTAACACAGTGAAACCCCATCTCTACTAAAAATACTCAAAAAAATTAGCTGGGCATGGTGGCACGCGCCTGTAGTCCCAGCTACTCAGGAGGCTGAGGCAGGAGAATGGCGTGAACCTGGGAGGCGGAGCTTGCAGTGAGCCGAGATCGCGCCACTGCACTCCAGTCCAGGTAACAGAGCAAGACTCCGTCAAAAAAAGAAAAGGGAAGGGAAAGGTAAAGGGAGGGAAGGGAAGAATTACAAAGACATAATTTAAGAATCTCAGTTTCCAAATATGGGGTAGAATTTTACAAGTGTATATTCTGTGGTAGCAGAAAAATGGCCCTCTAAAGAGTCCCATACCCTAATCCCCAGAACCTACGAATATGTTACCTTACATAGCAAAAGGGATTTCAAAGATGTAATTAAGAATACTTTATTTGGCCAGGTGCAGTGGCTCACACCTGTAATGCCAGCACTTTGGGAGGCTGAGGTGGGCAGATGGCCCGAGGTCAGGAGTTCAAGACCAGCCTGGGCAACATGGCGAAACCCCATCTCTACAAAAAATACAAAAAATTATCTGGGTGTAGTGGCACGTGCCTGTAGTCCTAGCTACTCGGGAGGCTGGGGCCATATCACTTGAACCTGGGAGGCAGAGGTTGCAGTGAGCTGAGATCACACCACTGCACTCCAGCCTAGGCAACAGAGCAAGACTCCATCTCAAAAATAAATAAGAAGTGAAAACACTCCAAATATCTATAAACTGATGAATGGATAAACATTGCATATTATTATACAGAATACTGTCAAAAAAAGGAATGAAATATTGATTGATACATGCAACAACATGGACAGCCCTTAAAAACATTATGCTAAGTGAAACATACAGAAGCCACATAGCATATGACTCCATTTATATGAAATAGCATTATATGAAATATTGAGAAGCCAATCCATGGGGACAAAAGTAGCTTAGTGGCTGCCAGTGGCTGAGAGGAGGGAAGAATAAGGAGTGAATGCTGATAGGTATGAAGTTTCTTTCTAAGGTGATGAAAATGGTCTGGGATTAGACAGTGCTGATGGTTGCACAACCTTGTAAATATACTAAAAACTACTGAACTTTTACATCACAAAAGGTTGGATTTTATAGTATCTGAATCATATCTCCAGAAAAATAAAATAAAAAGGAAATAGAGCTTTATCAGATGACTTACAGGAACAACCAGACACAAAACCATTTGTCATCTCATCAGGCCAGAAGCCAAGAATTTCATTTTATTTTTAGCTATCTTTTTTTTTTTTTTTTTTGGACGGAGTCTTGCTCTGTCACCCAGGCTGGAGTGCAGTAGTGTGATCTCGGCTCACTGCAAGTTCCGCCTCCCGGGTTCACGGCATTCTCCTGCCTCAGCCTCCCAAGTAGCTGGGACTACAGGCGCCTGCCACCACGCCTGGCTAATTTTTTGTATTTTTAGTAGAGATGGGGTTTTACCGTGTTAGCCAGGGTGGTCTCGATTTCCTGACCTTGTGATCTGCCCACCTCCCAAAGTGCTGGAATTACAGATGTCAGCCACCACGCCCGGCCTATTTTTAGCTATCTTTATGTAACTGGTTTTTCCATTTATGGAAGGCTTCCCCTAAAAATACACTTATATTAAATTTATGGAAGGTTTCCTTTAAAAATATATTTACATTAAAATATGAAGTCAATATAAATAATAGTATTTAAAACATTCAGTATATAATAATGTATGTGGCTGACCCTGAAGTTTGGGAAAGTCCTGGTGTCCTATTCAGCACTTTTCAAAACCAGTAATACCATCTAGATTAATAATAAAGGAAAACTTAATACACCATTCGTTTCCCAACGCCAAGTAAATCCTTAGATGTGTTCTTTTTTTTGAGACATAGCTTCACCCTGTTGCCCAGGCTGCGGTGCAGTGGTGCGATTTTGGCTCACTGCAACCTCTGCCTCCTGGTTTCAAGAAATTCTTGTGCCTCAGCCTCCCAAGTAGCTGGGACTACAGGTGTGTGCCACCATGCCCAGCTAATCTTTGTTTTTTCAGTAGAGAGGGGGTTTCACTGTGTTGGCCAGGCTGGTCTCGAACTTAACTACAAGTGATCTGCTGGCCTCAGCCTCTCAAACTGCTGAGATTATAGGCGTGAGCCACCGCACTCAGCCCTTAGGTGTGTTCTTTAAAGTATAATCCTTTTTCAAAAACTACTTCCAAGGGAATTTTCAGGGGTTTGTTAGATGAGTCCTCATCATAGGTTTGATTCCTTCTCATCAAAAGCTGTCATCCCCACTGGCTCTTCTCACAGCCAAGTATCCTAAACTGTGCAAGATGAAGTATCTTGGAGTAACTGAGGAAAAACATTGACACTGACACATCTTTTGTATAAATTACTAGTTCCACGTAGTTCATTTCAATGATACGGCACTACATTTCCTTTGATGGCATCCTATCTTTGTGAAGCTGGGTTTGGAGCCACTGCTGTGACAAAAAGCACCATGCAAAAATCAATGTGGAAGAAATAAGGACAATGGTGTCCAATCTGATTCCAATTTTGAGAAATTGTACGGAGCCCAAAAGGCACACACATTCAATTAGTAACTGTGATGATTTAAGAATGAGATAAAAATTATCACATCAGGCTGGGCACAGTGGCTCACACCTGTAATCTCAGCACTTTGGGAGGCCAAGACAGATCACCTGAGGCCACGAGTTCATTACAGCCAGGGCAACATAGCCAGAGCCCTATCTCTACAAAAAAATTAGGTGTGCATGGTGGCACACACCTGAAGGCCTAGCTACTCAGGAGGCAGAGGTGGGAGGCTTGCTTGAGCCCAGGAGTTTGAGGTCACAATGAGCCACGACCCTCCAACCTGGGCAACAGAGCCAAGACACTGTCTCTGTTTTTAAAAAATCATCACATCACTTTTGCTCATGTATAATTTTTTTCAAATGGCTTCTAGAGTTGTTAGAACATAAGTTAACAAACGTAACTGTTAGGTATTTCTTTTGACCAAGGGACAACCTGAAAAAAATTACTGAGATTCTAACGATGTCAGAAACCAAGTCTGAGAATCTCTGGGTCATCTACTTCTATATATATATAATATATATGTGTGTATATATAAAATATATGCACATATATATACACATAATAAAAATATATATTATACGGAAATATATACATAATATATAAATATATATATATATATATTGAGATGGAGTTTCACGCTTGTTACCCAGGCTGGAGTGCCATGGCGTGATCTCAGCTCACCAGAACCTCCACCTCCCAGGTTAAGCATATTCTCCTGCCTTGGCCTCCCGAGTTAGCTAAGATTATAGGTATGCACCACCATGCCCGTCTAATTTTGTAATTTTAGTAGAGACGGGGTTTTTCCATGTTGGTCAGGCTGGTCTTGAACTCCCGACCTCAGGCGATCCACCTGCCTCAGGCTCCTAAAGTACTGGGATTAAAGGCGTGAGGCACTGCGCCCGGCCTTCCTCATACAACTATATACACCCCAAACTTGCCATCATTCTTCAGTTCTTGTGCAAGAGTTCTCTGATTTAAGCAGTATGTAAAAGGATCAGTCGCTCACATTAGAGGCCTACCTGTTGATAGGAAATGCCTGTTTTAAGTACCTGCTGTAAGGTAACAAATCAAATAGAAGTAGAGTAGAAACTGGACTATCTTCCTAGTCCAATGAGGAGTTGTATAGTGAGTGGATACACTCCCCGTCAGCTCCCCAGGATTACTTGATAAACTATGAACACAACGAGGCACCAGAACCACTCAACACACATCTGTAGTCAGGGGTGCTCACCTATCTGGGTCAGAGAATTCAACACCGTCTACTATCCCCAACCAGGATTTCTGCAGGTAAATCATGCCACTTCTGATCTCTCCTCAAATTTTCTACCCCAGAAAGGAGCTTCCAATAAATAACTCAGACCCCAGCTAGCAGTTACTGTCCTAAATTATGTAATAGTATAGTAAGGCCACATAAATCCAAGGCATTACACTGTGATAGTTACTGTGTTAAATATGTATTTTTTGAAGCTATTATTTTTAATTATATTTTAAGTTCTGGTGTACACGTGCAGGATGTGCAAAATATGTACTTCTTTAAGATGTTTCCATAGGTACAATAGCAGAACTACATTTAGAATTCACAAACAATAGACTTTACATTTGTAACCCTTTAATGCCATTCATAGCAATTTGGAAAAGGAATGAAAACAAAATATTTAGGGTTTCTACTCTTGAAAATGAGACACAAATTAGCCGCGCATGGTGGTGTGTGCTGTAATCCCAGCTATTTGAGAGGCCAAGGCAAGAGAATCGCTTGAACCTGGGAGGCGGAGGTTGCAGTGAGCCGAGATCACACCACTGCACTCCAGCTTGAGCGACAGAGCAGGACTCTCTCTCAAAAAGAAGAAGATACAAACTAATCAGAATAAATTTTAAAATGTTTAAACCAAATTCATACACACCGTATATATAAATGTATGGCATACTTACATATATTTAAAAAAGAAAAAGAGGGGATTTGTCCATAATCAAAACTTTATTGAAAAACGGACACCAAAATAGGAGATTCCTGTTGTATACCTTACAAAACCAAATGTAATTACATTATCTTGGTAGATTAATTAGAATTATGGAATTTATGATAAGGCTTTCTGTGAGATAACACAAAATTCAGGAAGCTGTTTGAATCATTAGTGTTGCTTTCTTCTAAATGAACACCCTGCAAAAGAATCATGAGAGTATATTAAACATGTGCATTCTACCTTTGCTATAATTTTAATGACAAAAAGTACTTTTAAGTAAAATACTGAAGTTTTAAGAAGATTGGATTAACACTCATATACAGATTATTTATCCCCTTATACCAGAAATTTGCTATAATACATCTATCATATCTGAGTTAACTCTGGTATGACTATAAGTGTCACTCCTGTTTCTCAAATGCTATAATGAAGTGTACTTAAGACCATGAGCCTGAATTCAACAGTGAAGACTGTTTAAGCAAGCTGTCAGAAGATAAACTCTTAATTTTTAGGAACTATTCTGAATACTTTTCTCAAGAAAATAATTTTGATTAATTTTTAGACCTGCAGGAAAACTCTAGAACAGATACCCATTAAACCATCTGTCAGCATATGGGCACTAACTTCCAAAATCATGACATGAAATAAAGGTTTCAAAAATCTCACAAGTATACTTAGTAATATTACTTTGAAAATATCATGTGCTGACTTCATATTTAGATCTCACCAGGTCACACCAAACAGATGTCGGATTTGCTGCCAATCCACTTGAACTCTTCCAGTGAGAACATGGAACTTAACAGCTCCCCAAAATATCACAAGCAAATTTCTAACATCATTATGGAATTGTAAATTTTACAAGTATTACTATGGAAACTGTATATACAATTTTTTTTTTCTTATTGCACTAAAGTGAAAGAGGAATTAAAATTAGGTTTTTGTATTAATCATTGCAGTTGCTCATAAAAATAAAAACTCTGGTATTTTAACTTATACATTAGCTATCTGTTGCTTAGCTGGCAATGATATAAAAAAAAAAACTATTGTATGTACTAAATATAAAATTTTGTAAAAGAAATTTTAAAATTCTATATGGCTTTAAAAGTCCATATGTCCTGGCCGGGGAGGTGGCTCATGCCTGTAATCCCAGCACTTTGGGAGGCCGAGGCAGGCGGACCATGAGGTCAGGAGATCAAGATCATCCTGGCTAACATAGTGAAACCCTGTCTCTACTAAAAATACAAAAAATTAGCCAGACACGGTGGCGGGCACCTGTAGTCCCAGCTACTCAGGAGGCTGAGGCAGGAGAATCGCTTGAACCCAGGAGGCAGAGGTTGCAGTGAGCTGAGATGGCACCACTGCACTCCAGCCTGGGCGAACAGAACGAGACTCCTAATCAAAAAAACGAAACAAAACAAAAAAACCGTATGTCCTATAACATGTAGTTGTTTTTTTGCTTCTATTCTGATTTCTTTAATTTATTCCAAGTTAAGCAAACTAAGTGAATAAATGTAAAAGAACTGGTGTTCTAAACTAAGAAAAATAAGTCAATGGAGTTCCCTGCAAGGTCAAGAGTATAAATATATCCATTTGAACAGGACATTCTTTAGTGAAAGCACACAACCAAAGATAAGTTATTTTGGTAATCATTAAGATTTCTTTAAACTTTTCAGTGAAGATAGAGACATTTATACTCATAAATCTCATCACTGGGTTGGAGAATGCCAAATGATATACCTTCTGTAAGTCTGGCCTTTCCTCCTGTGGGCTGGCACAACACTGTTGAACAACCTACACAAAGAACCACTGTCTGAGCATGGCTGAAAACCGTGGTGATCTTGTAGCAACCTAAAAAACAAAAAAGGCATGTTAAAGTGAAAAGCAGAGGAAAACAGCACCTGTTCAACATTTCCAGTAATATGTTAAAAAATTAGGAACTTTAGTGCTATGAAACAGCAAGCCACATGTGTAACATAAACTTTTCTAGCAGCGACACAAAATTTTTAAAAACAGGTAAAATCAATAATATATTTTATTAAACTTGGTATTTCCAAAATATCAACAGACTTTTTCTTGTATCATGAAATAGAAACTCATCATCTGAAGAGCTTAAAGACTAACTCAAATGGCATATCTCCTTTGAATGCCCGTTTTCACTTACCCCGAAATGTTTCTACAATGGTTTCAGTACATTGATTATGAAAATGTGCCTGACATTTCCAATTCTGTAATCCCACTTCTACTCAACAGAAGGTTCTAATGTATCTTACCTATACACACCACACTAGCAATCCCTATAGAAATTGTCCTTAGTAAAGGAATTAAGATTTCAAGTTTTACCTGGGCATTTTACATCCATAAAGTAAGAATTTGGACTTTGTACCAGGCGTTTCTTTTTATGTTTTTTCTTTTCCTCTTCCAAGGACGGATGTAGTAAATCTCTAGCCAACTGAACAAAGAAGCATATTACTACTATTAGTTTTAAACCACAATGCTGGCATATTTAACCATACGTAAAATATACATGCAAAAACCGGAATAACGGTCATCCTCGGCAGAAGCAACACTTCAGATAGTAAAGTTATTTTTCGAAACCTGTTAATAACTTTCATCAGTACTTTCCGTAATACTTGTGTTCTCCAAGTCCCTACGAAAGGGCTTTCGGGCGATCAGGAAACATATGGTAAGGCAAACTCTGTCCTTTACTCAACTGCGTAATGAACTGTCTTCAGTGAAAACTGCGCGAAGTCGAGGTGCTAACAAAAGAAAGTGACCCCGACTGTGGACTCGCTTAGCGTAGAAACTGCTGAAGTAGACAAGATAACGCCAGCGCCCGGGTGATTTTTGCTCCTGGGGCTCAACAGCTGATCTGACAGGAATTCTGGCTGAGCGACCGTCCTTGACGGAATTCATATATAAAGCAACAAGGACGACAGTTTTTTTAAAAGGAAAACAAATAGGAAATCGCTTTCGAAAGAAGGCAGAGGGGGCGAGAAACACCAAGCACTAGGAAAGCAAAAAGACCCAAAGATCACAGCCTCAGGGACACCCATCAAAAACCAAGACGGCTCATAAGCTACCCAGAGAGCTGTTCCCCTCCCAGCCACCGCCTCTGAATTGCAGCCCACGCCCCTGCAGGGCCAGCCGCGCCGCGCTGACCGGGCAAGTCACTACATGCCCGCCACGCGCGAAGACGCTGCGCAACCGGAGCCGCCTCGCCACTCTCGGACACTACAGGCCCGGGAAACAGCCGGATTCATCCGTCCCATAGGACCCTCGGTAAAGAAGCCCAAAACAAACCCGGAGCCCGACGTAAACAACTTACAGGCATGTTGATCCTCTCACAAGCCCAACCCTCACAGACTTCTCAGAGAACACCGCTGGCAAGCTGCAGGCGATCTGCGCTCGGCATCAACTTCCGGGATAGAGGCGGCTGGGAGGAGCAGCGGGGCGGGCCTATCCGCTCTAGGCCCTCCTCTCGGTGGTAGGCGGGGACCCTCAAGCCGGGTCCACTGGTTCAGGGCGCCGGGAAGAGCCGGCCATGGCGCTGGTTCGAGGGTGCCAAGTCCCGTGGGTCTAACGGGTTCGTCGGCGAGAGCTGCGGGCTCTGCGATGCCTGAGGCCAGAATCTGGCCGGGGAGCGGCCTCGGGCTTAGGCCATGGCGAGGGAGCGCCGGTGGCCACCCTGGCCGGCGCCACCCCGGAACCCGGTGGGCCCTCAGCCCCGGCCCCGGCTCCCTGGCCCGGCCGCTCTCGCTTGGCTCTGGGAGTGAGTACACGCGGCGATGCCACTATTCTCTTCTTTTGTATATTAAAAAATACAGTATTATTAACCATTAATACGTGCCAGAGAGATTATGAAAGAGGCTCGTATCCTTTTGGCTTCCCTTTCCAAGGCGCAGATTTCGAAGTTTTCTGCGGGGTGTGGCTGTGCCTTAGATTTGCGGCTGTGCCTTAGGTTTGCTTTGTTCTGAAAATAAGTTTTTATCACAGCACGGATTCGCTGCTGTGCCTCGGTCACTGTGAGACCCACCCCTTTCTGTCTTCCGAGGAGTACACGTACTTTGCAGAGTGGACAACTCGGGGGCCTGAGAAAGGCGAATGTCACCGATGACCGAACATGAGTCTTTATCATTATTATTATTATTATTTTTTTTTTTTTGAGACGGAATCTCACTCTGTCGCCCGGGCTGGAGTGCAGTGGCCGGATCTCAGCTCACTGCAAGCTCCGCCTCCCGGGTTCACGCCATTCTCCTGCCTCAGCCTCCCAAGTAGCTGGGACTACAGGCGCCCGCCACCTCGCCCGGCTAGTTTTTTGTATTTTTTTAGTAGAGACGGGGTTTCACAGTGTTAGCTAGGATGGTCTCGATCTCCTGACCTCGTGATCCGCCCGTCTTGGCCTCCCAAAGTGCTGGGATTACAGGTTTGAGCCACCGCGCCCGGCCTATCATTATTATTATTTGAGACAAGGTCTCAGTCTGTTGCCCAGGCTGGAATGCAATGGTGCCATCACAGCTCACTGCAGCCTCGACCTCCTGGGATCAAGCGATTCTCCCGCAGCCTCCCGAGTAGCTGGGATCACAGGAAGACGCCACTTTGCTTTTTTTTTTTTTTTCTTAGAGACAGGGTCCTGCTATATTGCCCAGGCTGGTCTCCAACTCCTAGGCTCAGTCCTCCCACCTCAGCCTCCCAAGTAGCTGGGACCACAGACGCGTGACATCATGCTCTATTTTTGAGGAGGAAACTGTATGCTTGAAAGATGGGTGTCATGGGCGACCAAAAGGCAAGAAACCAGAAAGACACTTGACCAGAAAATTGGCCTAACTGGAATTTTTTTTTTTTTTTTTTTTTGGCAGAGTCTTGTTCTGCTGCCCAGGCTGGAGTGCAGTGGCACAATCTTGGCTCACTGCAACCTCCGCCTCCCGGGTTCACGCAGTTCTCCTGCCTCAGCCTCCCAAGTAGCTGAGATTACAGGTGTCCGCCACCATGTTCGGCTACATTTTGTGTTTTTAGTAGAGACAGTGGGGGGTTTCACTCTGTTGGCCAGGCTGATCTCGAACTCCTGACCTCAAGTGATCCACCCGTCTTGGCCTCCCAAAGTGTTGGGATTACAGGCGTGAGCCACTGCATCCGGCCCTAACTGGATGTTCTTAATCACCTTATTTGTCTTTGCAAAAAGGATACATGTATAATATACCTTTAGGGAAATGCAGAAAAATAGAAGAAAATTTACCATCTGGATTTAACTTTTGACCTATATCCTTCCCAATATTTTTTACTCACTTGGATATAGGTTTATTTTGGGTTTTGACTTAACCTAATTGGGATCATCTTGTACATAATCTTTTGTAGACTTGAGTTTTCCTCCCACTTACTATAAAATGAGCATCACTCCATGTCACTACATTTTTTTTTTTTTTAAACAAGGTCTCACTGTGTTGCCCAGGCTGGAGTGCAGTGGCACGATCTTGGCTCACTGCAGCCTCGACCTGCCGGGCTCAAGCAATCCTCCCACCTCAGGCAGCTGAGTAGTTGGGACTGCAGGTGCAAGCCATCACGCCTAGCTAATTTTTGTATTTTTCATAGAGATGGGGTTTCACCATGTTGCCCAGGCTGGAATATTCTACATGATGCTTCTTAATGGGCATGTAGCATTTGTCCCGTGACTATATATATATTCATTTCAGCCAAACACCAAATTGGACATTACGTTTGGGTTTTTAAATATTTGATACTTAAAAATTAATAAAATATTGGTAAATATTAAATATTTCATGTGGATAAGTATATAGAACAATACAATTGTATACACAGAATAATGGCCCCCAAAGACATCAGTGTCCTAATCCTCAGAACCTTTAGTTACACAGCAAGTGGAATAAAGTGCTGATTAGCTGATTTAATCCAGAAACATTATCCTGGATTATCTGTGTAGGCCCAGTGGAATCACAAGGGTTCTTGAAAGTCAAAGAGGAAGACAGAAGAGCGAGAAAGAGATGTGGTAATGGAAGAATGTCTGAGAGGTGCTATGTTGATGGCTTGTAGATGGAAGAGGGCCATGAGCCAAGGAATGTGGGCAGCCTCTAGAAGCTGGAGAAGGCAAGGAAATTGACTCCCTCCTGGATCCCCCAAAGAGGGACACAGCCCTGCCAACATCTCAACTTTAGCCCAGTAAGACCTGGCTCAGACTGCTATCCAGAACTGTAAGATAATAAATTTGTCTTGTTGTCTGTAATTTCAGCACTTTGGAAGACCAAGGCGGGCAGATCACCTGAGGTCGGGAATTCGAGATCAGCCTGGCCAACATGGTGAAACCCTGTCTCTACTAAAAATACAAAAATTAGCCGGGCGTGGTGGCACACACCTGTAGCCACCAGCTACTCGGGAGACTGAGGCAGGGGAATTGCTTGAACCTGGGAGGCAGAGGTTGCAGTGAGCGGAGATGGCGCCAATGCACTCCAGCCTGGGCAACAGAGCGAGACTCTTGTCTCAAAAAAAAAAAAATTTTTTTTTTAAATAATAAATACATAAATAAATGTGTGTTGTTTTAAGTCATTACATTTATGGTTATTGGTTACAGCAACAATAGAAAACTAATGCAATAATGAAGACCCATGTACCCACCACCTAGCTCTGTCAAAGCTTAACATTCAATACTCCCTCCCAGCAACTTTTCATTATTAACACTACAATAAACATTCTTGGAGATACGTTTTTGTGTTTGTCCTCATTCCCTTAGGATCAATTCCTGGAGGAGGAATTGCTGAGTCAAACGTTATGCACATTCTAAGGTTTGTAATATAAACTGCCAAATTACCCTCCAAAAAAGCGAAACCAATTTATATTCCAGATATAAATGTATGTAACTGTCCCTTTCTTTCATCCTTGACAATACTGGATATTATGTTTTTCCCTATCTCAATCCAGAAGAACTATTGTTTTGAACTAATATTTTGTCATATTTCATTGTTGTTGTAATTAATATTTTCCATATGCTTGTTGTCCATTAGCATTTTTCTGTTTTTTTCTTGTGTTTTTGAAACAGGGTCTTGCTCTATTGCCCAGGCTGGTTGCTGGTCCATGATTGCTCAATCATGGCTCCCAGCCTCAAGCAATCCTCCTGCCTCTGCCTCTGCCTCTGCCTCTGCCTCTCAGAATGCTGGGATTACACTGTGACCCACTGTGCCCTGCCTAATTTTATTTTTTGATGATTTGTTTTAATCATGCAGAAGCTTTTAATGTTATATATTCACACATACACATACATATTTCAAATCTATTGCTTTTTTCCTTTTTGCTATTGCTTTTAGAGAGGCATTGGTCACCGTAGGATTAACTGAATATTTGCCCTTGCTTTCTTCTAATTCTCTTGTTATGATATTTATTCCTTAACTTTTTAATTAAGTTGGAATTTATTTTAGCACTTCATGTATCATAGGTCTCAGAACAATTTCTGATTATTAGGCCTAGTTATGGCTTCAGTTCTTGTTAACTAATGCCCGTTACAGTGTCAAAACCCTCCAGCCTCTGAGACACTCAGAGGCAGCCTAAGAAATAAAATGTTCAAGGTCCAGAAGACCTGGACTCTAATTACAACTCTGCCTTCTCCTCCTCCAAAGCTCAGTTTATGCTAAAATGTTTTCAGGCCCCTGCACTGATGGCAGATGCACGGCCCTGGAGTCCCTTTGCCTTGGCAGCCTGCTCTCAGGGATCCTGCAGAAGGAGCTCCCACATGGCTTTCCAAAGAACTGTAAAGCACCAGTCAAAATCCTGTTTACTGTCCTGGGAACTTTCCAGCTATTCTAGGTAGCCAGGTCTAAGTAGGTGCCACTGAAACCTCCCATTTGGCACTGGCTCCCTTCACCTCAGAAGGGTGTGGCCATCTCTACTCCCATCTCCCTTTACCAAATTCTTTTTTTTTTTTTTTAGGTGGAATTCCAGGCTGTAGTGCAGTGGTCCAATCTCGGCTCACTGCAATATCCGCCTCCTGGGTTCAAGTGATTCTCGTGTCTCAGCCTCCCAGGTAGCTGGGATTACAGGTGCACGCCACCGTGCCTGGCTAATTTTTGTATTTTTAGTAGAGACGGGGTTTCACCATGTTGGCCAGGCTGGTCTCGAACTCCTGACCTCAGGTGATCCGCCTGCTTCGGCATCCCAAATGGCTGGGATTACAGGCCTGAGCCACCGTGCCCAGCCTCCCTTCACTAACTTCTAGTGCTGGGAAAACACACAGGTGTTCCGGCAGGCTAAGCCGGGAACCCAACCAGTGCTAAATTTCAGGCCCCAAGTGCTGCTCTAAATAAATCAGATCCCCAGCTTTCCCCTGGACTGAAGTTTTTCATGCCTATGCCCTTTTTCCAGAAAGATGATCAAGGGGTTAGTTTAGTTTTGCTTTTAAGAAATTCAGGCCAGGCGCAGTGGCTCATGTCTATAATCCCAGCACTCTGGGAGGCCAAGGCGGGTGGATGATTTGAGGTCAGGAGTTCAAGACCAGCTTGGCCAATATGGTGAGACCCCCGTCTTTACTAAAAATACAAAAATTAGCCAGACATCAAGGTGTGTGCCTGTAATCCCAGCTACTCAGGAGGCTGAGGTAGAAGAATCATTTGAACCCGGGAGTCGGAGGTTGCAGTGAGCTGAGATCGTGCCACTGCACTCCAGTCTGGGCAACGGAATGAGACTCTGTCTTAAAAAAAAATTAGAGTTTGAGGTAGAGGTCCTAAAGATAACTTGTCTTTTTTTGAGTCAAGGTCTCACTCTGTTGCCCACAGTGGAGTGCAGTGGTGTGAAACAGCTCACTGTCGCCTTGACTTCCTGGGCTCAAGCGATTCTACCTCAGCCTCCAGAGTAGCTGGGACCATAGGTGTGTACCACCACACCTGACTAATTTTTTAAAAATTTTGTAGAGACAGGGTTTTGCCATGTTGCCCAGACTGAAGATAACTTTTCTTTTCTTTTTTTCTTTTTTTTTTAGATGGAGTCTCACTCCGTTGCCCAGGCTGGAGTGCAGTGACATGATCTCAGCTCCACCTCTCAGGTTCAAGCAATTCTTCTGCCTCAGCCTTCCCAGTAGCTGGGACTATGGGCATGCGCCACCGCGCCCAAGCTAATTTTTATATTTTTAGTAGAGATGGGGGTTTCACCATGTTGGCCAGGCTGGTCTCGAACTCCTGACCTCAGGTGATCCACCCACCTTGGTCTCCCAAAGTGCTGGGATTACAGGTGTGAGCAACCATGCCCGGCCTAAAGATAACTTTTCATACCCTTTCTAAGTATTTTTCTGAGATACTCCAAGAAACCTGTGTCATCAGGAAACTATAACAAGACTGCATTCTTTTTTCTCTTCCTTCTATTGTCCACCTGTTGGCAGTTATTAAAGTGCTTGTGGCTCATTCTCAACACACTCCTGAAATCAGCAGCAACTTCTGCAAGTGTGTGTCTTTTCTGCGTACCAGTTCTCCAACAGGACCACACCCATGGCCCCCAAAGTGCCAACTGCAGAGTTGCAATCTATCTGTTATTCATGAGGATGCTTCATGAAACTCTCTTCAGTCATCCCTTTCGAGTGGCCAGCTGTGATCTGCCAGGACCCTGACACAAGGATCCCCTGTCAGGATGTTGTCCTCTTTCAGCCTAGAAGGCTTTGCAGTTGAGGTCCATCTGCTCCTCATCATCAGTCAAACCAAATCACCACAGAAACATCCTTTGTCCCTGCCTGTGGGACCATTCAGTTTTAACGGGCTGTGGCTCCTCCTGTTCTATACTTGAAATGGATATGGGAATCTTAAAGGAGACAGCCTATAGTCCTAGCAACATAGATCCTTGCCACTTTGTGGACCAGCCACCTACAAACTTTTTGGAAATAGAGACTCTCAGCCTCTGCCCCTGACCTACTGAGTCAGAATCTGCATTTTAACAATGGTGATCCTTGTGCACATCCCTGTGTGAGAAGCACTGGCCTAGATATATCACACTGCCATTCTCTCTGGAGTCTTCCTACCTCCCTGCTGGGGCTGTCAGGAAGCCAGAACCCAGATTTCTGCTACTCCAGGGTAACAAACCAAGGATTTTTCTCTATATTGGAACAGGAAAGCACTCTTCCACTGCTTCTCCAAGATACTCTATTCATTCCAGCAAATCTCACTCTCTCTTAGCATATCTAGGAAACTTTTAAGTCAGTGATACCCAAAGTTGGTTGCTTTTTGGAATCACCAAAGGCAGCTGAGGTCAATTAAATTAGAGTATTTAGGGGTGGAACCCAGGCGGCAGTATTTTTAAAACTCCCCAGGTGATTCCATGAACAACCAGGGTTGAAATTCCTGCTATAAGTTGTCTGGAGGGCTTAGAATTTGTAGAAGCAAAGCCCAGAAAGTACTATACACTTCTAATGCTTAAAAGGAGAACGAGGGAAACATGCAGGAGAAAAAAATCATTAATATTTCAAAATAGCCATTCAAAATAGCCAAGCTTGGCAGCCAGGTGAGATCTCCCAGCACCTGTCCTGCTTGCCGTGATGATCAGGTCTCTTCATTTCCCCTACCATTGCTTCCTGCAAACCTTCTCACTATCCGCCCGAGGCTCCAGGGAAGAAAGAGAGCGACTGAGAGGCACGGTGTTCTCTCAAACTTCATTGTAACCCACGGTTCATAGTGTCAAGGTGTTTTCTGAAGGTGCTGAGGCCAGCATAAATTTATGCAAATAAAATTTTTCCCTTTTCTGAACTCTTATTGCCTACCTTTACCACTTGTCAATAACTACTGCTGTCTTGTATGAACTTCTAAAAAAATGCTCTTATACTGCTATTTCACTTTCCGTGTGTCATGCCTTCTCTTCCCCAAAAGTCCTTTGGCTTTTGTTTTTTGTTTTTTTTTCTGAGATGGAGTCTCGCTCTTGTCACCCAGGCTGGAGTACAGTGGTGCGATCTCAGCTCACTGCAACCTCCACCTCCTGGGTTCAAGCAATTCTCCTGCCTCAGCCTCCTGAGTAGCTGGGATTACAGGCATGCACCACCACGCCCAGCTAATTTTTGTATTTTTAGTAGAGAGGGGGTTTCACCATGTTGGCCAGGCTGGTCTCAAACTCCTGACCTCAGGTGATCTGCCAGCCTTGGCATCCCAAAATGCTGAGATTACAGGCGTGAGCCACTGTGCCTGGCCCATAGGGTTCTTGAAGATCAGGATTTGGTCTCATCTCCCCAAAAGCCTAGCACAGTGCATAATGGGCACTCCAGGAATATGCTGAGTACCATACTCAATAGAGCTGACTTGATGGTCATTCTTTAACAACAATTCCAGTTATCTAGAATCCCTTTCTTCTCATCTTAGTTTTAGTCGATCCTTCTTGATGCATGCCTTTGATCATTCCTCTGTCTCAACTTGGTGTTATGAAAAGAACAAAAGACGTCTGAATTCTGGCGAAGCCTCAGTTAACTTGTTTCTAAAATTAGGAAAGGCCAGGTGCGCTGGCTTATAACCGTAATCCCTGCACTTTGGGAGACCAAGCTGAAAGGTTTGCTTGAGGCCAGAAGTTCAAGACCAGCCTGGGTAACATAGCCAGATCTCATTTCTACAAAAAAAGAACATTAGCGTGGTGGCATGTGCCTGTGGTCCCAGCTACTCAGGAGGCTGAGTGGGGAGGATCGCTTGAGCCCAGGAAGGTGAGGCTGCAAAGAGCCATGATTGCGCCACTGCACTCCAGCCGGGGCGACATTGAGATCCTATCTCCAAAAACAAACAAACAAACAAACAAACAAATAAATAAGATAAAATGAGGAAAGTGATTCAAAGCCACTGCAGAATTAACGCGACACTGTAGCAACTTCTGCTTCTTCTTCCCTTGGGAAGTGAGTACAAGCAAAATAAGTGAAAAGCATTCTGTTTTTCCATTAAATAAAAGCTGACTAAAAGGCTAATGAGTTAAAGGGCTCAAAGTATAAAGAAGAATGGTGTTGTATTTATTCACACTGAAAAACTTATTCAACTATTTATGGAATGTCTGCTATATACAAAGCAGTAAGTAATTTGGAAACCCTACTTCCTGGGAGCACAGAAACTTCAATAGCCACTTAACTTCTCTAAGTTGTGTCTCTATCTCTAAAATGAAAATATTTATACCTATTTCATAAGATTATATGAAGAAAAAATGAGATGAGGCATAGTATACTGCAAGTGCTCAATAAATGCCAACTGTAATTCCTAGTGGTTGTCAGGAAGCCAGAACCCAGATTCCTACTACTCCAGGGTAACAAATCAAGGATTTTTATCCACAATGGAGCAGGAAAGCACCTCTCTTCCCCTCTTCATTTGGAATGAACAAAAATACTTTGTTCATTCCAGCAACTCTCATTCTCTCTTCCACTTCTAGGAACTCTTTAAGTCAATAAAACCCAAATTTGTTGTACATTAGAATCACCAAAGGAGAAGCTGAAGTCAATTAAATTAGAGTACTTGGGGTAGAACCCAGGTGGCAGTATTTTTTTAAACTCCCAGGAAATTCCATAGCAGCTAGGGTTGAGAACCACTGCTGTATAAGTTCTCCGGGGTGCTTAGAATTTGCAAAAGAAATCAGTTGGCTCTGGGAATCTTGGACTGATGGCATTTCCCTCATAACAACTTGTAAAATGCAATGTCATTACAACAGTTCTGCCTTAAGGAAGATTATGAGAATATGTTCTATCTTCAAAAAATACTTACTGGAATCTCTGAATCAAAAAAGCTAAGAGATTGTTATTTCAAGATCCAATATTTGGCACAAGGAGCCACTTACACAGGACAAGCACTGGCCAGCAGAGAACTTTAACGTCCTGTTTCCAGGGGGCCTTCACCTTGGAGATGTCTTCCTAGTCATGTTACATAGTCATTCCATAAGTAGCTATGCATAATAGGCCCCTTCAATATACAGACCATAGTTATTTTGGGTTTTCCTAAAGACAGAATATATGGCCTACAGGGCAGGTGAGACTAGGAAATCTAGTCTTCCCTAAGTATTTCCCCCAATATTTCACTCATCTGAAACTCATTAACTAAATGAACCCACTTAAATTCCAATTGCCCTCAAACAAAAGTGAAATAGCAGCCAGTGATATACTGATACACTTATGATAATCTGAACAGGACAAGTAATAATTCCCTGTTATTCTCAGCTGGCAGTGTGTTCAGTCATTGGGCCTATTTTAAGAGAGAAATGGGCAAATTGGAGCATGACTAGAGAAATGTGATAAGAGTGATGGGAAAGTGTTTATAGGAGCCAATGATACTCATCCTGGAGAAGTAAAGCCTTAGAGGAGACAAAATATCATCCTTAATTAGCTCTACAGTTTATTTTTATTTTTATTTTTTTAGAGACAGAATCTCACTCTGTTGCCCAGGCTGGAGTGCAGTGGTGAGACCATAGCTCACTCATCATCTCAAACTCCTGGGTTCAAGTGATCCTCCCTCCTCAGTCTCCTGAGTAGCTGGTACTATAGGCATGTGCCACCATGCCCAGCTAATTTTCTTTTTTTGGTAGAGATAGGGTCTCCCTATGTTGCTCAGGCTGGTCTTGAACTCCTGGCCTCAGGTGATCCTCCCTCCCACCTTGACCTCCCAAAGTGCTGGGATGGTAAGTGTGAGTCACTGTGCCCAGCCTAGACTTGTTTGTAAAATGAATGATATGTATTTCTATGTTCCCTCCCTAGACAGAACTTTGATAGGTGAATTCAAATTAAAAAGCAAGCAGATTTTGATACAATATAAGGAACAATTAGAGCTGTCTAAAATTGGAGTGGATTGTCCCTAATGTGAAATGATTTATTTTTCTTTTTTTTCTTCAGTAGAGGTGGTTTCTCACTATGTTGCCCAGCCTGGTCTCGAACTTCTGAGCTCAAGTGATCCTCCTGCCTCAATCTCCCAAACTGCTAGGATTACAGGCGTGAGCCACCACACCTGGCCTCTAATCTGAAATTCTGTCTTTAATATATAACCGTATTATTTACAAGTCAGAAAGCCATGTCCCATAGAGCCCTTACTCTGTGCAATGTATTATACCCAGGCAGGTAAAATTATTAAGAAGGTCAACTCTTCTTTATTCAAGGCCAATGTTCCAGTCTGTGGATTAATCTAACAGATCATTCTTTCTTTCATTTTTCATTTCTGCTCCCTGCTTTCTGATCAGAGGATAGAGAAAAAGAATCCCAAAATGATCAATACAGATATTTTATTAGCAGTTCTGATGATAATGGAAATACTCCAAAAAGACCTAGGCATTACTGATTAGAAGGTTGTGCTCATCTCTTCCCAACTGTCTGTAAATTGACTTCACCTTAGTAGATTGAAAGTGGTCATAGTGGGAATATTCTCACCATGGAAATTAGCAAACACTACTGATCAGCACACCTACCCCTTCCTCCCCACCTCCAAGCTCATTGACCAGGGCCCTACTGCTTGAGAGTCTATGCTACCCAATGACTACTGGCCTGGCACTACTAAATGACAATAGGCCTTCTAGTAGATTGTTCAATTATGTGTCTCTGTAAAAATATATTTAAAGCCAATACTATTTCACTTTTTTTTTTGAGATGGAGTTTCGCTCTGTCACCCAGGCAAGAGTACAGTGGCGCTATCTCAGCTCACTACAACCTCCTCCTCCTGGGTTCAAGTGATTCTCCTGCCTAAGCCTCACGAGTAGCTAGGATTATAGGCACCCGCCACCATGCCCAGCTAATTTCTGTATTTTTAGTAGAGACAGGAGGTGGGGGAAGGTCTCACCATATTGGTTAGGCTCGTCTCGATCTCTTGACCTCGTGATCAGACTGCCTCGGCCTCCCAAAGTGCTGGCATTACAGGCGTGAGCCACCACACCCTGCCCTAAAAACCAATGAATTGTATACTTCAATTGGTGAACTCTATGGTAGGTAAATTATATCTCAATAAACCTGTTAAAAAAACTAAGTGCAGGAAAGAAGGACAGTTTGATGTTAGTAAATACCTGCTAAATTTTGCCAGACACATTACCTCATATGATCTTTTCAGCAATCCCTTTGGATTCTAGAGAAATTAAGAAACTTGTCTTGCTGGGCGCAGTGGCTCATGCCTGTAATCCCAGCACTTTGGGAGGCTGAGGCGGGTGGATCACGAGGTCAGGAGTTCCAGACCAGCCTGACCAACATGGCAAAACCCCATCTCTACAAAAAATACAAAAATTAGCCGGGCGTGGTGGCACACGTAGGAGGCTGAGGCAGGAGAATTGCTTGAACCCAGGAGGCCGAGGTTGCAGTGAGCCAAAATCATGCCACTACACTCCAGCCTGGGTGACAAAGCGAGACTCTGTCTCAAAAAAAAAAAAAGGGCAGGACAAGTCACAGAGTAAACTAACTGTGTCTCCTGAACTACTGAGACAGGGCTTCTTAAAGCCCTCCATCTAGACAGAGGATTTGCATGTGAACCCGGGGCAGGGCCAAAGCTACAGATGAGTATCAAATGTCCCAGCAATGAGACTGATCGATTGTCAGGGGAATTGGCAAGACCAGTGCCAATCCTGTTTCATTCTGGGTATGCCATCTATAATGCCATCCGTCCACTTTCCTACGACACAAGAAGGTATATCAGGAAGTGACTAGGAGAAAACATTATTTTAGGGATAAGTGTGAATCTGTTGCATTTAATATTATCATCAGTAAAAATTATCTGTGCATGTCTGATTTAGATGGGCAAGTTGAATGTGACGGGACTAGCAGGGTAGGTGTGAACAGGCAGACCCTTTCTGTGCAACCAAAATCTCTGGCTAAGCCTCTCTCCCTGCCAGCCCATGGACTTAGCCAAGGCTCCTTGGGTTTCTGGTAATAGAGATATCTCACACTTGCCTGAGCTAAAATGGAGAGTGTGCTGGGCATGCGCCAGGGCAGGAAGGGCAGCTGGGCCTCGCGGGGTGGGAACAAAGCCCTGAGAGGCCACTGCGAATGGAGACAGCCACTCTTGCCACCTCCCTTTTTCTCTTGGGGTGACCTGGTTTCTCATCTCTCTTTCTCCCTGACACTGTGTCAGTCTCCTTTCTGCACAGCCCAGTTTTCCTTCCATAGTACATAGTGAAAATGGCCAGGCCAGCCCCCCATTATAAGCTGTCCTAGTTCCAGGGCCAACTGTGACTGACCGGAGGCCTGTGTCCTAATTCCAGGTGCCCTGGAGAGAGAATCTGGTTGTCTCAGCTTGGGTCAGGAGTGTCTACCCTGGTCATCTGTGGTAGAGCTGCAGGGCCACTTGAGGAGATAGTGACTGCTGGGGCCACGCCTGTGGAAGGAGGCTGGCGGCAACTTTGAGGAAAGGAGGCACAGACCGAACAGAAGACCCTAAAGGTGCCCACTCCCTCCAGGCGTCTCTGCTGCCTTTGAAGCTGGTGGCTCTGCGCCCTCCCCTCCAGGCTGCCTGCCTTCTCCCTCAAACCCCCAGCATTAATGGGACATCGTCTGTTAACTGAAAACATTTTCTCCACAAACTTCAGTAAACTGGTGGTGAATGTCTACAACAAAAACATTTTTTCTTTTCTCTCTCTCTCTCTTTTTTTTTTTTTGAGACAGAGTTTCACTCTTGTTGCCCAGGCTGGAGTGCAATGGCGTGATCTCAGCTCACTGCAACCTCAGCCTCGCAGGTTCAAGCGATTCTCCTCCCCCAGCCTCCTGAGTAGCCACGACACATGGCTAATTTTGTATTTTTAGTAGAGATGGGGTTTCTCCACGTTGGTCAGGCTGGTCTTGAACTCCTGACCTCAGGTTGATCTGCCTGCCTCAGCCTCCCAAAGTGCTGGGATTAAAGGCATTAGCCACCGCGCCCGGCCAACAAAAACATTTTTTCATGTGGAATAATCAAATCTGGGGACCACCTGTTGAGGGGAGAAACCCTTCAAACTAAAGACATGCCAAGTACATTGGAAGCGAGTCAGTTTACAAGGATCTACGTGTGTCTAACAGTATATTTTACAACCAACAAAATTAGTATGCATAATATACAAGTAATTCATTTGCAAAATGCCTTTTTAAACAGTCCTCACATTATGTCTAAATGAGAACTATCTTATTCACACTTCTTCAAGTGGCCAAAGAAGAAAATCTGAAATTAGGGGCGAGAAGCAGAAAATCTAGAGGTTCTCACCTAAGTGGGTTCCTGCTTCTGATTTATAAGGTGGCATTAAGGGAACTATGGGGCACATCGTTAAATCCAAAAGCTAGACTGTGAGGCTTGGAGAGCAGCTAAGACTCCTTCCCCCATAATCTCTGATAGTGGTTGTGGTGGTGATGATGATGGTATCACCTGAGCACTGATTTTGTGCCAGGCACCATGCTAGGCACTCTTCACATGGATTATCTAATTTGATCTTTCCAACATCCCTATGAGGTAGATAGTAATATTATCCCCATTTTACACACGAGGAAACTGAGGCACAGAGATAGTTAAGTACCATTCCTAAGTTCTCAGAAGCAAGCTATAAACCTAAGTCTGGCTGAAGCTGAAGACCTTTAATCCTTATGAATATAATATATCTAGATCTTCCAACAAGATTTTTTTTTTTTAATTTTGAAAACAAAGCTCCCTCATGGACATTAGGCTTTCCTATAATTTTCATCACTCATTACATCTTTTTATTTCCAGTGCATTTGAACAAGTATCTTTTATGTTCCCTCTAAAGAAATACTGAGGTCAAGGGCAATATAAAAATGCTTAAGACCCTCTTGGGGTTTTCGAGGAGTTCAAGGTCATCTAATATGAGGAAGAGCCTGTATAAGCATAATTATACCACAATACTGAATATGATCTGTCATCCTAGAAACACAGGGCTCTAGGAGATTAAGGGAAGGAGTGGTCATGTCCACTAAGCATATACAAGTTAGGATTTGCTGCATGTGAATGTTGCTAGATGAATTGTGTGAAAGAGACAGAAATCCCATGTTAGCCACAGTAACCAACAGTTTCCAGGTGTGATCCTCAGTGGGACCACTATGACTTCTGCTAAGTTAGGTAGCCATGTATATTAGTCTGTTCTCACATTGGTATAAAGAACTACCTGAGACTGGGTACTTTATTTAAAAAAAGAGGTTTGACTCACAGTTCCACAGGCTGTACAGGAGGCATGGCTGGGGAGGCCTCAGGCAACTTACAACCATGGTGGAAGGCGAAGGGAAAGGCAGGCACGTCGTTTTTGTTTGTTTTTGTTTTTGAGACGGAGGCTCGCACTGTTGCCCAGGCTGGAGTACAGTGGCACGATCTCAGCTCACTGCAACCTCCGCCTCCTGGGTTCAAGCAATTCTCCTGCCTCAGCCTCCTGAGTAGCTGGGACTACAGGCACGCGCCACCACGCCTGGCTAATTTTTTGTAGTTTTAGTAGAGATGGGGTTTCACTGTGTTAGCCAGGATGGCCTCGATCTCCTGACATTGTGATCTGCCCGCCTCGGCCTCCCAAAGTGCTAGGATTACAGGCATGAGCCACTGCGCCCGGCCTAGCACGTGTTACATGGCCGGAGCAGGAGGAAGAGAGCAAAGAGGCAGGTGTTATAGACTTTTAAACTACCAGATATCATATAACTCACTAGCATGAGAACAGCAAGGGGGAAGACCGCCCCCACGATCCAATCATCTCCCATCAGGCCTCTCCTCCAACACTGGGGATTACAATTCACACATGAGATTTCAGCAGGGACACAAATCCAAACCATAGCACCATGTCTTTAAGTGAGGTAGGAAAGACACAAGACTTTAAAGGAAGGAATGGATTCTAGACAGGCCTGAGCCTTATAGCGTGTTCTCGGTAAGCACTGTCCCTGAAGAAAAGACTCCTATCATGAGCTGTCAGCCAGCAAACCCTGGCAGGGATGATAGGAAGACCCACAGAGGAGATCTTTGGAAAGAGCTCTTCCCTCTGTGTGACGCTTTAGATCTCAAAGATCTCTCCAGAATAGTCCCAGGAATAAATGGATACACCTTGTTCTTTGCACTTTGATTGCAAAAACCAGCCCATCATCTGCCACCAGCTGGACCCAGTGAATTTTGGTGCTGCCTGCCATGCAGACATCTGAGACGTGCGTTGATTACATGCTCTGCCCCCCACTGCCATTGCTAAGCCCTGCTTTCTGTTCAGGCAATGTGAGCCGGGTGTGCCTTCCTGCTCCTCTGTTGTCTGCAGCAGTCTGTGATCAGAACGTAGAGGCTTAACCATAGCCGTGGAAAGCAGGATGCACTCCAAACTTAGCTGACTTTGGATAAAATGGCTCTAAAGCTCTTTTTCATTTATATACAACTTTACATTACAAAGCCCGTCACAATCAGCATTAATTAAACCTGCCACTCATTGCCCTCTGAGGTAGAGCTGAATTAGTCTGCTCATTTTACAGCTGACAAAACAGACAGAAAGGCTTAAGGATTTGCTGAAGTGAAGTGGGGTTCAATCAAGGAAGCCTGGCATGATTCCCTTTCTAGTTCATTCTTCTCCTGGAGGAGGCCTTCAAAATGCCTCGCTCCTAGCTCCCAGCAGCTAAAGGAAGCCAAGTGGGAAGAGGAGCTTGGCAGAGCAGCCGTGGCGATCTAGAACAGAACATCAGTGTGAGGTTTGGACGATGTGAGCACAGCCATGTCATGTTTTCCTGATTTTCAGTAGATATTACACACATGCGCATGCGCACGCGCGCGCACACACACACACACACACACACACACACACACACACAGTTTCTCTTGTTGGATCAGGGAGCAGAAGGATGTTGGAATGTAGTTGGAACGCTGGTTGGCAGCAATGCTCTGATTGACCTGGTGGCAAAGTGGCCCACCCATTACCCACACTGCAACCACTTACCAGCCTTTATATTAGAATTTTAAACAAACTCAAAATCAAACACATTCCAAGGACAGGCCCAGTTTCCCATTTTGTGGGGCCTGGAGCAAGAATGAAAACGAAAACCAACATATCATATGTCTAAATATTTAAAAATTCTAGCCAAAGCTAACAAACTTGGGTTTCCTACCTTGACAGATATACCTTTATATTGATGCAGATAATTGGTTTGAATTTAGAATATTTCAGCTCCTTAGAGCTCCATTCCAAAACATGGTGGCTCAGGAGAGCAGCCCTGGCCCAGAACAGTGCCCTTCCTTCACCCCTCAAATTTGGCCCACATCATGAAGGGCCTCACACACACATGATGTGGATTCCAGCCCATATGTCCAAGCGCTGGCCATATCATCACCCCCTTTTGGTTGCCACTTGGGCCTATGGCCCAATTGTACAGTCCACCCTCAGTATAGATCAGGGCCGGGTACAGTGGCTCACACCTGTAATCCCAGTACTTTGGGAGGCTCACCTGAGGTCAGGAGTTCGAGACCAGCCTGGCCAACATGGTGAAACCCTGTCTTTACTAAAAATACAAAAATTAGCTGAGCGTGGTAGTAGACGCCTATAATCCCAACCACTCAAGAGGCTGAGGCAGGAGAATCGCTGGAACCCTGGAGGCAGAGCTTCCAGTGAGCTGAGATTGTACCACTGCACTCCAGCTTAAGCAACAGAGCAAGATTCTGTTTCAAAAAAAAAAAAGAAAGGGCCGAGCGCAGTGGCTCATGCCTGTAATCCTCACACTTTGGGAGGCCGAGGCGAGTGGATTGCCTCAGCTCAGGAATTTGAGACCAGCCTGGGCAACACAGTGAAACCCTGTCTCTACTAAAATACAAAAAATTAGCCGGGCGTGGCCATGTGTGTCTGTAATCTGTAATCCAAGCTACTTGGGAGGTTTAGGCAGGAGAATTGCTTGAACCCGGGAGGCGGAGGTTGCAGTGAGCTGAGATTACACCACTGCACTCCAGCCTGGGTAACAGAGCGAGACTCCATCTCCAAAAAAAATTAAAAAAAAGAAAGAAAGGAAGGAGGGAGGGAGGGAGGGAGGGAGGGAGGGAGGGAGGGAGGGAGGGA